>NW_006922232.1:995111-1026429 GCF_000298275.1 Orycteropus afer afer | reverse complement strand
GTGCTTACCTTGCTCCCGAAGACCTGGTCACTACATGGTTTAAAATCAGGAAGGGTGTGCATCAGGGTTTTATCCTTTCCCCATACTTATTCAATCTATATACTGAGCAAATAATCCGAGAAGTTGGACTATATGAAGAAACTTGTGGCATCAGGATTGGAGGAAGAATCATTAACAACCTGAGATACGCTGATGATACAACTTTCCTTGCTAAAATTGAGGATGACTTGAGGCACTTATTGATGAAGATTGAGGAACATAGTCTGCAGCATGGATTACATCTCAATATAAAGAAGACAAAAATCCTCACAACTGGACCAATGAGTAGCATCATGATAAATGGAGAAAAGATTGAGGTTGTCAAAGAATTCACATTGCTTGGTCCTACAATCAAGGCCAATGGAAGAAGCAGTCAGGACATTAGAGGATATGTAATACTGGGAAGGTCACCTGTGAAGGAATTCTTTGAAGTGCTGAAGAGCAAAGATGTCTCCTTGAAGACTAAGATGTGCCTGACATAGGCCATGATATTTTCAATCACCTCTTATGCATGTGAAAACTGGAAAATGGATATGGAAGGCCTAAGAAGAGTTGTTGCTTTTGAGTTGTGGTGCTGGTGAAGAATGCTGAAGGTATCATGGACTGCTAAAAGTACTAACAGATCTGTCCTGGAGGAAGTGCAGCCGAGATGTTCCTCGGAAGTGAGGATGTCCAGACTTCATCTCACCTACTTTCATCATATTGTCAGAGGGACCATTCCTTAGAGAAGAATGTCATGCTTGGTAAGGTGGAGGGTCAGTGAAAGAG
Organism: Orycteropus afer afer; assembly: GCF_000298275.1. Classification (NCBI taxonomy): domain Eukaryota; kingdom Metazoa; phylum Chordata; class Mammalia; order Tubulidentata; family Orycteropodidae; genus Orycteropus; species Orycteropus afer. The sequence continues at coordinate 1,025,622 of NW_006922232.1, read as the reverse complement.
GGGAACGCCTTTAACAAGATGGATTGACATGGTGGCTGTGACAATGGGCTCAAGTATAGCAAGTATCATGGAGCTGGTGCGGGAATGGGTGGAGTTTCACTCTGCTGTGCATGGGGTTGCTGTGAGTTGGAAATGACTCGACAGCACCTAACAACAACAACAACAACAACAAAGAGTTGTTCTGGTAGAATACTGCCAAAGACACTTGACTGCTAACCTTAAGGCCCGGGGATCAAACCCACCAGCCACTCCTCCAAACTGATATAAAATACCTGTAGTCTTTACAGAAACAATAGAAGACAGACACAGAGTAATCCCTCACAGACATCCGGACACCATGGGAGAGAGATTCAATAGAGCTACTACTTCAGGACCATAGAACTGGTGTACACCATACTCAATTGGCACAACAAAATACGTAAAAGCATTGCTCCATGTGGAGCAATGAGTAGAGACTGGGGTCTTAAAAGCTTTCAAGCAGCCATCTAAGATGCAAGTAATGGTCTCCTAGCATCGGAAGTGAAGAAGAACACACAAATAAAGGGCATTTAGAAGCAATCAACCCTAGGAGATGATGGCCCTCGAGACCAGAAGAACTGGGTGGTGCCTGGCTACCAAGACAACCACTCAGGAAAGGATCAAATCTGGAGATCCTGGATAGAATGGGAGGGAAAACATGGAATAAAATCCAAAAACCCAATAATGACCAGAATTATTGGTCAGATGAAATCTGGTGAGACTCCCAATACTATGGCCCTGAAATATATTCGGTGTCTGGAATAAAACTCACCCCAGGGGCAGGCTCAGCCCAATAGTTAACAAGATGTACACGCAGACCTCTCAACCCAGGATGCTACAGCCACACACTCAATGGTAATACATCCCTTAGAAAAATAGAACCATGGGACACCAAAGGACCAACATTCATACTGAGGAAATGCAGGACAAACAGGAGTGCATAATTATGACGGGCACAGGGGAAGGGTTGCAGGGTAGGGAGGGGAGGAGACTGGATTAGGTTTGGACATAGCAAATGGGGAATGAAACAAAATGTATGTATGACATTGAATGTAAAACAAGATTTTAAAATAAAAAGAAAAAAAAGAAAGTTGGACAATCTACTTCCTTAGTGATACCTCCTCGGAAACCCAAGGACTCTACAGCAGCTAACAACAACAATAACAACAACAAAGACTTGTTCTGCAATTCAATTATTTTAATGTTTAAAATTACAAAAATTCTATTGAGTAGTAATAGTGGTAGTTTGGTGTTTGTGCCCTACTTGTTACTCTTCATTATTCAAAGGAGAATCAAATGTTTCCTGATTACTTTGTGCCTATATTAAGAGTAAGCAATTTTAGAAGCATCTGAGACATAGTTAATATTAGGAGAAAAAAAGCATCATCTATTTCAAGGACAAGGTAAAGAGAGATGTGTACGAGATGGCAGGAAGAAAGAATCACTTCACTAGATGTAGATATGGTGGTGGAAAGAAAATGACACAAAATTTCAGTTGAAATATAGAAACATGTTTAGAAAAAAAGAGGAATAAAGTATTTTGGGTACATTCATGAATAATTGGTAGCCTTGATTAAACTAAAAAAATAAAATTCTATATCATTAAAAATTACCTAGTTATAATTACGGTAAAATCAATTTGAGAGCTATTGGACTAAAAGATCCATAGGTGCATAAGTTCCAGCACTTCTAATACGTTATTTTTCCCACAAAGATATTTTGGTTTATTTAAAAAAAGATTGACATTAATCTCTCAAATTAAATGAGAAGAATTTATTTTTTAAAATAAATCAGATAAAATAGATATACATATTAATTTTAAAATAGTGGTATGTAAACTGAAGCATATTTTTTTAAGTTTGTTGCCATCAACAAGTCTCAGCGTTAATGTATAATGTTACTCAAAGCATGATACAAGCATTTGTCTAGTTGCCATCCACCTTTGCTGTTGATATATGATCATATACTGTTCAAATATCCTGATTGTCAATATGAAGTTTCATAAGTGTCTATGTGTGTGTTTGAGTGCTTTATTTTAAGTAGATGTTAACTAGACATTAGTTAATGACTTATCAGAAAAGATAAATCTGGTAAGTCAGAGGTACTTGTTTGCCTTGTCAAAACAATGATCTGATTATAATTTTTATCCCCATATTTCACCTTCCAAATTCACTTGACCATGGCATTTAATCATTCATTTAGCTAATATCTAACGAATGCCTTTGATGTGCCTACAACTGTTCTAAATGCTAGGAATATTGCTAATGCACCATTAAGAAAATTTCTAGCTCCTTTTGAACTTTGATTTCCTTCAAGTTTTTATTTCCTTCATCATTTTCTTAAGCCAGTATACCAAAAACCAAACCAAATATATAGAGACATCCAAATGTAACATTAGCTTGATTCACCATTTTAGAGAAATCCTATTTAGATAATTTTTCTTGTATTATTAATATTTCTATTTCTTCTCTTTTTCAGATAAAAAAATCAATTAATGTAACCTATGTTTACTTTGTTTTATCAATCAATTTTGTACAAAAAAAAAAAAAAAACCTCACTGCCATCAAGTTGGATCTGACTCATAGTGAACCCCTTGGGTTTCCAAGGAGATATCACTACAGAAGTAGATTGCCCAACTATTTTGTACTAGAGTGTGATAATAAAAATAAAACAAAATAAAATAGCCAACAAAAAACATAATTTATACTGTATCCAGATTGTTCTGTATATAAAATGCATGACTTTTATCAAAAGTTTAAGTATTCATGTTTCCTAATATTTACAAAAGTGTCTGATGTAATTACCATATTATATTGGATTAGAAAACTGAAGGCTAAGATTAAAACACAAAGCAATACTATATCAATGATAAGAGTAAAATGATCATTGAATGGCATTGCATTCAGAGTCTATTTGCTTTAAGAAAACTGCAGTTTATTAAAATAATTACTACAGGTGTACAGAGTAAGGTGAACTATTGAATCAGTAACAACAGAAAATGAATTGACCCAAATGGCCTTATACAGAATGTCAATCCAAAGAAGCTGAAGTCCTCTGGGTTATACAAAAAGGACTCTAGTTGAAATGTTAAAGCATGGATATTTTTTCTGAAACAGGAAAGAGCAAAGGCTAAGTCTAACTTAACATTAAAAGATAAGGTAGCTCTGTGAAGAATGTTGTTTTCTTAATGTTTTTGTAAACTTAGGCAGAAATTACTTAATTTGTAATTTTAGAGAGTTTGCCATTTGTCTTGCAATATACAGGAGAGATGTCTCCTATTTGAAAACAAATGATCATAGGAAAATAACACGTATGAGTAATTGCACCCTTATTATTGCATCCTTTAATTTGGGAAGTTTTTATATTTTTGTAAGAAATATGGACTTCTAAATGACAAGAGAAGAAAATTCAGTTTCCGCGAAACTACAGGCAATGCATGATTTGCCAGCTTAACGAACTTTCATATATATCTCCAACAATAATGTGAAACAAAGAAAGTTCCTTGAACAGTCATTGTGTTTACATAGAAAAGAGGCCAATGGAAATTACTTTACTATTTTAATGAGATAAGAGCTCTCTGTTTACTTTGATGTCTAGCATGATGGAAATATTAGCCCCCAAAATAAAAAAAAAAAAATGTACACATTGCAAAAACCCCAGTACATATTTGTTAGATAGTATATAGATTAATTAAAATGCATTCATAGTATTAAATTTTAGAATAGATCATCCTTATTCTGTTCAAAAATAATGGTATGCATTTTGTTAGTAAAAATAACATAATAAAATTTATTTGGACTTGGTAAATTGGGTACTTAGTGAAACATTGCAGGACTACATGAAAAACAATGAAAAATGTGTGGCAAATTGTTATCTGTACATACTGTTTTCTAATTATCAATCTTTCTGTATTTAGTTTGAGTTAAATTTGCAACAAGAAGTTTATTCTTAACAATATTTTTCAAGATCCCAGTAAAAACAGTGGATTCTGAAAATACCATACATTTTAGTGATATCTTAGAAGATGTACTGTATTAAGTATTGCATTATTTTCAGTTATCCCAAAGAAAATATGTAATTTCTTTACATATATTTATTAAAGTCACATAAGAAGTTGTTGACTTAATATGTTTATATTTTGAACCACCAACCTTCTGGTGAGCAAATGCCTTAGGCATTGTGCAGTCAGAGCTTTACAAATACAGTGGTAGATTGTCTTCTCCATAAAAGGTTACAGCACTTTCTCAAACCTTATCTATTCTTCTTCAAACATAGTTTGACATATACTAACTATAAATTTATTTTTCAGGAGACCTGAAAATGCAACCTAGAAAATTCATATTTTGTTGAGCCTCAAAAAACATAAACATGTACTTAATTATATTCTATTTTTAAATATTATCATTGGAACACATCAATTTTTTTAAAATAAATCTCTGCTATTTTTTAAAAGTTATCCATCACACATACATGTGCACACACATATACACACAATACAAAAAAAAGGCCACTTGTTATCATGAAACAAAGTAATCAAAAGGACCAGCTTCAGATACAGCCAAAATGTTAGAACTATCAGAAAGAGACTTTATCTCCGATCAACATGTTAAAGAATTAGTACAAAATTTCAGCATAAAGGTGAAGATTTTAGGAAAGAAAGAAATGAAAATACTAGAAACTAAAACAAACAAACACACAATCTCACATGTGCTTATCAGAAGACTCAACACAGTTGGGGAAATAATAAATTGGAATATAGGCAAATGTCACTTACCAAAAAATAAACACAAAGGAAAAGCAAAAATAATAATAACAACAAAAATAACAGAGCATACATGAATTTTGGTACAAAAGACCTAAGTGTGTTCTGGTGTCCTAGAAGGACAAGTAAGAGGACTGAGACTAAATAAATATTTAATGAAATATTGGTGAATGAGAAGAAACTACGTAATTGGTAAAGGGTTTGTTTTACTTTTGTAGGGTGGAATGTTTTGGCACTAGATAAATGTGGTCATTGTAAACATTGTGCATGTACTAGTGCCATTGAATTTTTCATTTTAAAATGTTAATATTATGTTATTTGAATTTCACCTTAATAAAGTTTTATAGTAAATTAGTTGTATTAAAAATAAGACATATTGAGTAGGAATTTTCCAACTTAGTAATAATAATAATTTCAAAATTTAACCAATGATTCTATTATCACAGAGAACTACATCTATGATAAATACAACAACGATAGAAAATACCTAGAGTCATCATATCTGCTGAATAAAGGAAGAAACAACCTGAAGAGAGAAAAAAGAAAATAAATAGAAAAGAGGTTACGTTCAAAATAACATATATGAAAATTTCAGCAAATTTCTCATGGAAATGAAAGCAACTTAGGAGCTAATAGAATGGCATTTTTAATAGCAATGAAAAAGAAATAAATTAGCAGTTCTTAACTCAGATTCCTATATCCAGCAATACTAAAAAAAAATTTGCAAAGTATTGAATGATTCTTAATGATGAGTGTAAAACTCCATATTGTTAACAGCTGTCTCTTCCTTACCAACATATACATTTATTCAGTTTTAAGAAATATTTCCAAAACTATCCAAAGTGTCATCTGATATTAAAAATATTAAATTTCCAATTATAAAAGAAGAGAAAGTCTATACTGTATGTTATGAAGTTAAAATTTTAAATAGCTTAAAAATGGCAAAAATAGACAAATGTATTGACAAGAATATCTAGAAAAAGAATTAACAGAAATAAAAATTTAGAAAATGTCATAATATCTCAATGCAAAAGAATATTTTGTTCTATAGTTGGTCATCTAGCAACTACTAACCCTATATGAAGGAGCGCTGGTGGAATAGTGCCTAAGACATTTGGTTCAAATCCACCAACCACTCCTCAGAAGGAAGGTTGGGCAATCTACTTTGGTAGTGATATCACCTTGGAAACCCAAGGAAGGGTCGCTATGAGTCAAATCCACTCTACAGCAGTGAATTTGGCTTTGGTTTGAACTCTATATGAAGAAAGCTGACATGCAAACTTTGCACCAGTAGTGTTTTGAATACCCTGAGTTGGTATTCCCATTGTCACCTACATGTCTGGGCCTATCTGAATCATCACAGAAGGTGACTTTGCATACGTCATAAATTACTCCAAAGTGAACTCCATGACTTTAGGTGGTATCACTAAAGAAGTAGATTGCTCAACCTTCCTTCTGAGGAGTGGCTGGTGGATTTGAACTGCCAATCTTCTGGTGAGCAGTCACATGCCTTAGGCGCTACACTACCAGAACTCCCCCAGCAGATTAAAATAATATACACATTGTTCTATTGGATCTTGTTTCTTGATATATCTAGCTCAAGATCTCATAAGATTGAAATAAATATATGTCCCAGAGCAGTAGTTATTGCAAAGCTTAACTGGGGCTAGTGTCTACTTCCCAGGACACTCACATGCCTGACAAGAGTAGTAGTAGATGTTGGTGGGCAACACAGTTCTTTGCCATTAAAAGTTCTCGATAAAGCTGCTACTGTTTCCGTAAGAAATGGTAGCTAGGTTCCCTTATAGCTAGTGATCCAATAGAACATGAAAACAATAATGCCATTTCCACGTATCTTATTTGATGCTAATATAAGTCCTATTCAGTGTGGGAAGGTAAACCACAAGGTGGTGGCTTCTTGTAATATTGAATAATAAAAAAAATAATAATAACAGAGTAATTAAAGTGTGGATAACTGGAAATTAGAAAGATTATTATGGTAAATAATTTAAAATTATTTTTATGTGTAAAATTTTTCACTATTTTAAAATTCCACATTTGAATGATTATAAAGTCTTTACAAATTTTCAATATATATCAAATTACTTGCAAAGCAAGTTGAGACGTTTAATGTGGAAGAAGAGGAAAATATAGACCTCAACCTTTTGAAAAATGATTTATAATTTGTCTATTTTTCCATTTCATATTAAATAAGACAATAGCTTGTAACTTTTCAACAAATATGGACTACCTTCAGCTGTCTTAAATGCTCATATTCCCAACTATGTTAAGATTGTTAGTGCTGGGGAAAAAAAAAAAATCTGAAAATAGAATTTCTTTTGATGGAGTTATCTTAAAATAGAACAGAGTTCATCTATTTGGAGTACTTCAGGTGCATTAACAAAAAGTTAGAAGATGGAGTTTCATGACCTCTCAAAGTTTCTACCAACTCTAAGAATGTATGAGAAAAGATAGTATTTTCAGCTTTCTAGGTTCCCTATTTTAAATTTCATTGAAAGTGAGTTGTCAGTTTTTGATTTCTATCTAGGTTGATAAAATATTCTTGCAGTTATTATTCTGTCCAATTATTTTTAAACATTTTTACTAATGAATCTCACTAGGGAATATAAATCCTACTCATTAATGTTATGCAAGAAAATATGCAACTGTGGGCTCAAAACATAGCAATGATTGTGAGAATGACACCCAAATGGGCAGCATTTCAATCTGTTGACATAGGGTTGCTGTGAGTTAGAACCAACTTGACAGCATCAACAACCACAACAAGATTCATTTTTTTATTTATTGTGTGATTCTTCTATTTAAGGTCATGACTACCCCTGATTTACAATACACTGATTAGTTTAAGGCTACTCCTCTCAAATTCTGTCATATTTTCTTATCTCCAGGTTTAAATTCAGAGCAAGATGAATGTCAAAGAAAAAGGAATGACCAAGCTATTCTTCAGCATATTGTTTTATTGTGAATTGGATATATTTCCTTGATAATAAGTAAGGAGATTTTGTATACAATATGATGTAACATAGAATAAAAATTAAGTATTTGATTATTTGTTTTTTATTTCAATGATACATATATATATCTATATTATTTTAAGGAAATGATATAATTTTCCTTTAAAAATAACTTCATGTAGGTAACAAATGTGAGTCAATTTTTATAAAATATCAAATAATATTTGGAATAGTTGTGTGCAAATAAGATAACTCTGAGAACAAAGCTTTCGGATTCAACTATTACAGTGCAGACATTTTATTTTAGACATTCAATTACATGTTTAGCCCATCTTATAACTAAACAAATTCTGAGGCGGGGGGAGTTGATTCAATTAAATTAGTCTTAAATTCTTTCAAAATAAGATCTAAGCCAGAAATATTTGATAGATCAGTTATGGTTATGAACTCAGTTATTGATTTTAGCTTTTAACATGTCCTCTTACTTCATGTTTTACCATTGGTATTTTTTAACTGATTATTTTAAATGTTTAAATTCTGAAGTTGAGTAGGAGTTTCAGTGGAGTTGCCTGGATGTTAACTACAGAGAATTAGGCACCCCAGGTACTAACTTGCATGAAATATATACCCTAAGATAACTCAAGGAGCTCTGGTAGCATAGAGAAGGCTGATAGTACAAACCCCCCAGCCACTCCTCAGAAGGAAGGTTGGGCAATCTACTTCAGTAGTGATACCACCTCGGAAACCCCAGGAGGGCTCGCTATGAGTCAGGTCCTACTCCATAGCACATAACAACATCAACAACAAGGTAAACCATTGCCAGTTCCATTAAAGTTCTTAAGGAAAATTTTAAGAATTCAGAAGTTAAAGTGATCAATATGAAAATGACAAATAAATATATTTTTTTGTTATTGTTAGGTGCCACTGAGACAGTTTTTACTCATAGCAACCCTATGTACAACAGAATGAAACTCTACATTGTCCTCTAACATCGTGAAAATTGTTGATAGGTTTGAGCTCAGTGTTGTAGCCACTCTGTCTATAGGGTCCATCATACTATCAAAAAAAAAAAAAAATGTATATAAGAGAATGAGAAATAAAATGGAAATGCCTCTCTTCCTGAGACCAAGAATCTGGTGTGAGCACTCTAAACAAATTGTATATACATAGGCCATTTGTGTGCCTCTAGTCTTGTCCATCACACAAGGCAAGACACATGTGGGAGTCATGAAACAAGGTTCCATTAAACTATATCTTTGGAATCTGGCCGACAGTGTTTCTCATTCATTTCATTTGATAGATTTGGTATTATTTACCTAGCATTATCTACCACTCTTCTATCATTTTATTTTACTATGGTGTCTTGCATATTGTTATGAGTCTGGAAGTTGGTCAATCAGTATTTCAAATACCAGAAGAGTCATCCATGGTGGACAGGTTTCAGTGAAGCTTTCAGGCAAAGACAGACTAGAAAAATGAAATCAGTGATCTTCTTCTGCAAAAATTGGCCAGTGAAAACATTATGAATAGCAGTGGCACATTGTCTGATACAAAGCCAGCACAGCCCTTCAGGTTTCAAGACACACAAAATATGAGGAAGAGATACCTTCTCAAAATAGAGTTGACCTTAAGAATGTATATGGAATAACACTTTGCAGACTTCCATTTTGTATGACTCAAAATGAAGTTGATGGAACATGGAACATAAGAAATATGAATAAAAAAACTGAAGGCTGTCACAAATGAAACAAAAACCCACAGACCAATATCCTAGGCATTAGTCTGTTGAAATGAACTTGGATTGGCCATTTTGAATTGGTCGATCCTATGGTCTACTATGACAAATTGAAGAGAAATGCAGTCTGTGGTAATTCAGTTTGTGTGTCAACTTGGCTGGGCCTGGTTGAATGTCTGGGAAACTGGATGTAGTATTCCCCATGATGAGACTGGTTGGTCATCAACTCCATGGTGGAATCTACCGTGAGCAGCTGAGTTGCTGCCATAGGGAATGTGGTCTGCTTCCTGTATATAAGCTGAAGCCTTGGGGAATGATCTCTAGCCTATGGCATGCTTAGATCCTGCATGTAGCCTTGTTGTTGTTCAGCAGCCTGTCATGCCCTGCTGACCTTGGGACTTAGAATGGATTGAATTAATGGCCTGCTATGTGGTTTGATAACATCAAGACTGTGCCATTTTATTTGTTGACCTTGGGCTTGTTAGCTTCAGCAGCCACTAGCTGCCTGATGAAATGATGCTTCTAGTTTCAGTGGGTCAGGAGCAAGAGGCAGAGCTGAAGCCCAAGGTCAAGGGGATTTCGCACAGCCCCTAAAGCCTGGCACTTAGAACTTGGACTTAAAGTCTCCAAATGGTGAAAGAGTAAACTCCTTTTTGTTAAGGCCATCCCATTTGTGGTATATAGTTCTGTCAGAGTGGCACTAGGTAACCAGAACAGGAGTAGAGTAGAGTTGACCTTAAGGATGTGAATGGAATAATGCTTTCCAGAATTCCATTTGCTGCTGTTGCATGACTCAAAATGAATGTCATGGAGCATGGAATGTAAGAAATATGAATCAAGAAAAAATGACAGTTGTCAAAAATGAAATGAATACCCACAGATCAATATCCTAGGCATTAGTCCATTGAAATGAACTGGGATTGTCTATTTTGAATTGGTCTATCCTATGATTGACTATGACAAATTGAAAAGGAATGGAGTCATATTTATCATTCAAAAGAAAATTTCAAGGTTACCTGGAAGTATAATGCTACAGGAGATAAGGTAAATCCATATTCCAAAGACAGTACTCAATCAGACAGTGGTTCACTGTCTTCATAAGGTTTTCCATGGCCAACTTTTTTTTAGAAATCAATGATTTCATCTTTCTTTCCAATCTATCTTAGTCTGAAAACTCTAATGAAAATTGTTCACCATGGGTGACCCTACTGCTATTTGAAACACAAGTAGTATAGCTTCCTACCTCACAATAACATGAAAGCCATCACAGTATGAAACGCTGACGAACAAGTGGTGGAATGGTCAGTGTTTTGTTTGGTTACACATAGGGTTGCTATGAGTCAGAGCTGACTCAGCATCATCCAACAAGAACAACAACAAAAGGAAGATAAGTTAGTAATACTATTTTTCACAATTACACACCAACCATGAATATAAAAAATAAGGGAACTGAAGATTTTAACCAACATCTGTAGTCTAAAATTGATTGAACATCCAATCCAGATGCACCTATGATGGTGATGTGAAAGATGCAAGTGAAGAAGGATCAATTTCAGGAAAATATGTCCATAGAAATAGAAATGATGGTGATAAAATGTGGTGATTGAAAGCAAGAACAATGTTCTATTCATTGGAAATCCCTTTTCTCAACATAAATGTTAACTACTCATGTGGACCTTGCCAGAAAGATTACACAGAAATAACACTGAGTACATCTGTGGAAAGAGTTGTTGGAGAAACTTAACATCAACCCCTTAGGCAAATTCAAGTTGAAGCTGAAGAAAATTAAAACAAGTCCATGATACCTCAAGGGGATGGATTGTTACAGTGCCTGCAATACTGGACTCAAAAATAGCAAATGTTGTGATGTTGGTGCAAAATTGGGTGGTGTGGTAGTTAAGCTTGAGTGTCAACTTGGCTGGGCTTGGCTGAGTGGCTGGGCAGCTGGGGGTAGTTATTCTCCATGGTGAGATTGGTAATTAAATCCATGGTGGAATCTACTGTAGCAGCTGAGTAGCTGCTTTAGGGATGTGGGCTGTTTCCAGTATATAAGAAGACTCTGAGGAAGGTCTTTAGCTTTTTGGCATGCTTGACCCCTGGATGTAGCCAAGTTTTTGTTCAGCATTCTGCCATGCCCTGTCGATCTTGGGACTTTCTTCTGGACTTGAATTAGTGACCTGCCATGTTGTTTGGTGATGCCCGGACTGTGCCTTTTCACTTGTCAACATTAGGTTTGTCAGCCTCAGCAGCCAGCAGCCATCTGAGTGAGGAAAAACCTCTAGCTTCAGTGGGCCAGGAGCAAGAGGCAGAGCTGAAGCCCAATGGTGAGTGACTTTCACCCAGTCCCTAGAGCTTGGCACTTTGAACTCGGACTTCTAACCTCCAAAACTCTAAGAGAATAAATTTCTGTTTGTTAAAGCCCTCCCATTTGTGGTATATTCCTATAGGAGTGGCAGGATTTAACTAAAACAGGCAGTATTTTGTTCTTTTGTACACAGTGTCAGTATGAGCTGGAATCAACTGGATGACATCTACCAGAGATATCAACAACACATAGCATTTTTGTAGGCCCAAAGATTAATAGGCAAATAACATGCATTTGAGGATATTTGGAGAATAATGATAAATATTTAATAAATAAATAAATAAATAAACTCACTGCCGCCGAGTCAATCACGACTCATAGCGACCTCTCCTTGGGTTTCCGAGGCTGTATGTCTATGGAAGTAATTTGCCCAATCTTCCTTCTGAGGAGTGGCTGGTGGATTTGAACCGCCAACCTTATGGTTAGCAGTCAAATGCCTTAGGCACTATGCCACCAGAGCTCCCAAATCCAGCTTGAATTTCTGATGGTTCCCTATACTGTTTCAACAGTTTTTTAATTATCTTCAGAAAAATTTTGTTTGCATGTGGTGTTAAAGATATTGTTCAATAATTTCTGCATTCTATCTTATCACAATAGCATTAAGTTTAGGCTTTGATAATTTTGAGTGGTTGTTACATTAAGTTATACTATTCAGTGTATTTTTATGGATTTAAAATATTGTATATTTTAAAGCACAAAATATTAGTGCCCTATTTCGTTGTGTCAATATCATGCTGTATTTAACTGGATCATAACATCTGCCAGATCATTTGAAAATTTCTATTTACTTTTAAATACATCCAGCACACTTAACTGTGCTCATGAGGAACCTGTACATCAACTGAGAGGCTGTTTATTATTCACACAGAACAAAAGAATACCACATGCTTTAAAATAAGAAAGGGTATGCATCAGGGTTTTATCCTTTCATCATACTTCTTTAATCTGCATGTTATTGTTGTTGTTAGGTGACATCAAGTCATCTCTGACTCATAGGAACCCTATGCACAGCAGAATGAACCACTGTTCACTCCTGTGCCAGCTCCATGATCCTTACTGTACGTGAGCACATTGTTGTAGTCACTGTGTCTATTCAACTCATTGAGGCCCTTGCCCTTCTTCATTGACCCTCTACTTTGCCAAGCATGATATCTTTCTCCAGGGAATGGTTCCTTCTGATAACATGACCAAAGTCAGAGAGATGAAGTCTGCCAATTCTCACTTCCAAGGAGCATTGGGCTGCACTTCTTCCAAGACAGATTTGTTAGCCCTTTTAGCAGACCATGGTACTCTTGGCATTCTTCTCCAGCACCACAACTCAAAAGCATCAATTTGTTGGTCTTCCTTATTCATTATCCAGCTCTCACATGCATATGAAGTGATTGAAAATATTATGGCTTGGGTTAGGAAGACCTTAGTCTTCAAGGAGACAACTTTGTTCTTCATCGCTTGAAAGAGGTCCATAGCAGAAGATTTGCCCAACACAATATGTCATCTGATGTTTTGACCGCTGTTTCCATTGGCATTGATTGTAGAGCCAAATAACATGAAGTCCTTGACAACTTCAATCTTTTCTCTACCCACTGTGAAGTTGTTTATTGGACCAGATATGAGGGTTTTTGTTTTCTTTATATAGAGGTTTAATCCATACAAGAGATTGTCCTTAATCTTCATCAGTAAGTGCTTCAAGTCATCCTCACTTTCAGCAAGCAAAGTTGTGTCATTTGCAAATCACAGGTTGTAAATGAGTCTTCCTCCAATCCTGATGCCATGTTCTTCATATAATCCAGCTTCTTGGATTATTTGCTCAGTATACTAGTTGAATAAGTATGGTGAAAGGATACAACTCTGACACACTCCCTTCTTGATTTTGAACCATGCAGTATCCCTTTGTTCTGTTTGAATGACAGCCTCGTGATCTATGTATAGTTTCCTCATGAGCACAATGAAGAGTTCTGGAATTCCCATTCTTCTCAATGTATCCATAATTTGTTATGATCGACACAATAGAATGCTTTTGTATAGTCAATAAAACATAAGTACACATCTTTCTGATATTCTTTGCTTTCAGCTAATTTCCATCTGACATCAGCAATGATACCGCTGGTTCCATGTCCTCTTCTGAATCCACTTGAATTTCTGGAAGTTCTCTGTCACTACACTGCTACAACCATTTTTTAATTATATTCAGTAAGATTTTACTTGCCTATTATATTAATGATATTGATAATTTCCACATCATATGGGATCACTTTTCTTTGGAATGGATACAAATATGGATCCTTTCCAGTCAGTTGGCCAGGTAGCTTACTTCCAAATCTCTTGGCATAATTAAGTGAGTGCTTCCACTGGGGCATCTGTTAGTTGAAACATCTCAATGGGTATTCTTTCAATTCCTGGAGCCTTGTTCTTCACCAGTTCCTTCAGTTCAGCTTTGACTTCTTCCTTCAACACCATTGATTCTTGATCATATACCACCTTTTCAAATGGATGAGCATCAACCTTTTTTTTTTTTTTTTTTTGGTACAGTGACTCTGTATTCCTTCCATCTTCTTTTGATGATTCCTGCATCATTCAGTATTTTGCTCATACAGATTTTCAATATTGCAACATGAGGCTTAAATTTCTTCCTCAGTTCTTTTGGCTTGAGAAATCTTGAGCCTGTTCTTCCTGTTTGGTTTTCTAGCTAAAAGTCTTTGCACATTCATTATAGTAATTGACTTGTCTGCTCAAGCTGCTATTTGACATCTTCTGTTCAGCTCTTTTATCTTGTCATTTCTTCCATTTGCTTTAGCTACTCTCTACTCAAGGACAAGTTTCAGAGTCTCTTCTGACATCCATTTTGGTCTTTTCTTCCTTTCTTGTCTTTTTAATGACTTATTGCTTCCTTCCTGGATGATGTTCTTGTTGTCATCCCACAATTCTTCTGGTTTTCCATCACTGGTGTTCAATGCATCAAATCTATTCTTTAGATGGTCTCTAAATTCAGGAGGGATATAATCAAAGTTGTATATTGGCTCTCGTGGACTTGTTTTAATTGTTGTCAACTTCAACTTGAATGTGCATATGAACAGTGGATGGTCTGTTCCACAATCAGCTTCTGGCCTTGTTTTTGCTGAATATATTACTACTTCACTGGCTCTTGCCACAGATGTAGTCATCCAACTCCTGTGTATTCTATCTGGTGAAGTTTTCATGTATAGTCATCCCTTATATTTTTGAAAAAAAAGTGTTTGCAATGAATAAGTCATAGATCTTGCAAAATTCTATCATACAATCTCCAACATTATTTCTATCACTGAGGCTATATTTTCAAACTACCAATAACTATGCTTTGTTTCCAACTTTTGCATTCTGGTCACCAATGATAATGAACACATCATAATTGTATGTTCCATAAATTTCAGACTTCAGAAGGTGATCAAATCTTTAATATCTTCATCTGTGTCTTTGGTGATTCGTTCCTGAATTTGGATAATAATAGTATTAACTTGTCTTCCTTTGAGGTGTATGAATATTGTCCTATCACTGATAATGTTGTACTCCAGAACAGATCTTGAACCACTCTTTGTGACCTTGAATGCCACAGCATTCCTTTTCAATATTTTATTCCCAGCATAGTAGATCATGTAGTTGTCTGATTCAAAATGGCTAAAACCAGTTCATTTCAGCTCACTAATGCCTAGGATATTAGTCTTTTTGCATTCTGTTTTATCTTTGACAACTTCAAATTTTCCTAGATTCATACTCCATTCATTCCATGTTCTAATTGTTAATGAACGTTTGCATCTGTTTCTATTCATTTTAAGTTGTGCCACATCAGCGAATGGATGTCCCAAAAGATGTACTCTATCCATATTGTTAAGGTTATCTCTGCTCTGAGGAATTAGCTCTTTCCCAATCTGTATGGTGAGCAAGTAACAATCTGTCTTCTAAGGAGTCAACTCTTCCTATCAATCTGTGTGGTGAGCAAATAACCCGAGAAGCTAGACTATATGAAGAACATTCTATCATGATTGGAGGAAGACTCATTAACAGCTTATAATATGAAATTGGTATAAACTTGCTTGCTGAAAGTACTTAGTGATGAAGATAAAAGACTGGAGCCTTTGGTATGAATTGCACTTCAACATAAAGAAAGCAAAAATCCTCAGAAGTGGTCGAATAGGCAACATCATGATAAATGGAGAAAAGTTTGGAATTGTCAAGAATTTCACTTTAACAAAATCCTCAACCAATGCCCACTGAAGTATACATCAAAAAATTAAATGACATATTGCACTAGGAAAATGTGCTGCAAAATACCTCTTTAAAATCTTAAAAAGCAGAGACGTAAGGTTGAAGACTACGGTGTACCTGACCCAAGCCATGGAATTTTCAACAGCTTCTTGTGTATGTGAAAGTTGGATTGTATACAGAAGACCAAAAGAATTGATGCATTTGAACTGTGCTATTGGAGAAGAATATTGAATACACCATGGACCACAAGAAGAGCAAACAAATCTGTCTTGGAAGAAGTTCAGTCCAAATTTTCCTTAGAAGCAAGAATTTCCAGACTTCATCTCTTATACTTTCATTACATTATTAGGAGAGACCAGTCCCTGAAGAACAATGTAATGCTTGATAAAATAGCAGAACAGTAAAAAATGGGAAGACTCTTAACAAGATGGATTGACACAGTGGCTGCAACAATGGAGTCAAGCATCTCTACCACTGTGATGATGGTGAAACACCAGACAATTTTTCATTCTATTGTACATTGATAAGGTCACTATGAATCTGAACTGATTCCATGGCACCTAATGACACCGCCAACAAATTCAATAGTATAATTTTTTTGTACTTTAATATCCTTATCTTTGTCTTTGGTGGTTGGGGCATGAATTTGGATAATAGTAGTATTAAGTGGTATTCCTTGGAGGCATATGAATATTATTCTATCACTGACAGCATTGTACTTCAGGACAGATCTTGAAACACTCTTTGTGATGATGATTTATATATACTTTTGAAACAAGAATAATTTGCTAATAAATTCAAATTCCTCTTTGAATTTAAAAGGATTACAAAAAAAGTTGCACTACTTCAATCTTTAATTTTAATAATGTATCTGTCACACTACTTCATTTTTGGGTAAGAAATTGTGAGTGCTCTTGGGAGTTTCGTTGTCAGGACAATATTCACAACTCAGTTGCCTTAGAATTCCCTTGTTTCTAGAAAGCTGTATTGTCCAGGGACAGAATTCTCCCAAGAAAGTCTGTATTTGGTGACTAATGAAGGTGGACTTGTGAAGGCAGAGGCAGGTTGAAGAAATGCAGTACGACTTGATGTAGCATTTTAGTTCCAGACCTCTCCATGGTGTCAGTTGAGTCAATCATCAGACAGCCTCATGGATTGACTTCTTCTAGCTAATCCTCATTAATGTCTTTGTCTTCCAAAGGTATTGACTACAAATATTCCCTATTTTAGAGTTGACCCACTAACTCCATTTCAGTATCTTCCTCCCCTAGGAAGCAACCTCTGATAATGATCAAGAAATTTTTTTTTATTAGAGAAGTGGAACCATCACAGAGATCTTCTGAAGGATGAATATGAATCTTTCAGAAAGAAGAATGTGGAATGTTGCTTACAGGAACCACACTATCTTTTTAAAACACATTGCAGCTCAGACCAAAATTATACTTTAAAGTTAAATTTCTATTTTTACTTAGATGTTTGTTACAAACAGGAGGAATAAAAGTGAGAATTCATGAGAAGTTATGAATGAATATATAATATTTGAACATCCATGGGCCTTGCATTCCATGATGATACCTATGTGGCTTGGACTGAGTGTTCCTGAGGATCTAGCATATTATCAGCACAGCCACTCTGGTTCCAAAAGCTAAGCTCCACTCCAGGCTCTTCTTTCTTTGTGTGACTGATGTCCCTCCCTCTCTCTCTGCTTACCTCTCCCTCCTTTCATCTCTTGTGACATAAAACATGATTCATCCCATACCCCAGGGAATCTCCCCTTATGTGAGCTAAGAGAAATGACCTGAGTAAAGGTCTTGCATCCCATGCTAACCCCACTCCATTAACATAACAAGCATAATATAATCCTATTTAATATAACCCAAGTATGTCTTGAAGGAGGTCTGGTGGTACAGTGGGTAAAGCACTTTACTGCTAATCAAAAAGTTGGTGATTTTAACCCCCATATACTCTGTGGGAGAAAGATGAATCAGTCTCCTGTTCTGTAAGGATACACAGGTTTGGATTGGAATCTCTACAGGGAAGTTCTACTTTGTCCTATAGATTTGCTGTAGTGTCAGTATGAATCAGAATCAATTCAATGGCAGTAGGTTTTTATTATTATTATTGTTTTTTGAATCATGCTTCATTAACACATGGAGACCAAGATGCACAGCAAATGAAAGGCAGAAGATAATTTAGAGGATAATTATATAACATCATATCATGGGAAAGGAAACATCATTCCATAACTGTCAATTCACATTACCACATAACTGCCAAATTACTGAGAATCATGGTCTAGCAAAGGTGATACATATTTTGAGGGGACATAATTCAATTCATGAAACTCTTTGTATTAATTTTTGTGTATAGGATCAACAAAACAAACAAACAATTCCTTTGCTGTCAAGACCAATATGACTCATGGTGACCCTATGTGTGCTGAGTAGAACTGCATTCAACAGGGTTTTCAAGACAGTGGCCTGTTGGGAGTGGTTAGTAAACATGAATGATCTCTGCCATTCTAGTGTTTATAAGAAAGGATCAATGATAAGGCATCACACAGATAATTATATAAATAAACATATACCTGTAAACGCTCATGTAGTTCTCAAGACAAAGTAAGATATTATGATAGACAAAAGTAGACTATTTAATTTACACTGCACATGTCAGAGGAGCTAGAAGATCACTCAGGTCATGATATTTATATTAAATTTTTCCTTTGCATAGGTCAAGGGAGAATTTTCTCATGAGAGGGACAATTATCTGGAAAGTATTTAAATGAAATTTGAATGGCAGATTGGGTTTTGTAGGGACTGGTTACTATTGAAATGTTATGTATGGGCGAGTTAAGATTCATTGAAAAATTGTAAGCAAGTAACATAGACATGAAAATGTGAATTATTTGTGTCCAGTTTATAACCAAAGCCACGGAAATGGGTGCTCTTGGAGAGAACAGGTAGCTAAAGCACATAAAAGAGGGTCAATGATAGAAACATCTGGATCCTCAAAGATGGGGACCAATAAATGGGACAAAATATAATTAATAAAACCCATAGGAAAATAACAAATGTTTAAAGGAGTCAGAATAAACACAATACTGTCAAATGATACAATAAATATTTATCAATCTTTTCTTAAAATTGTAATTCATAATCTGATGGTCATTTTTCAGAAAATGTTGGTCAACATTATGAAGAGTGAGATTATGAATTCCAATTTAAAAATAATATCACATACTTGTAATTTAAAAATAATATTATAACATTGTTTTCAACGTTTTTGGTTTATTTTCGTGAATTCCTAAAACGCTCTCTGTTGTTGTACACTATGTATTATATACATACCTACTACTTTTATTCTGGGGTTAGGGAGGTTTCCCTTTTCACTTTTATAATTGCCTAATCAAGATGTTGTTAGGTTTTTTTGAGTCTGTTTCAATTCATAGTGACCTCATTTACAACAGAAATAAATACTGCCTAGTCCTGCACCATCTTCCCAGTCATTGTTATGCTTGAGCTCACTGTTGAAGCCACTGGGTCAATCAATCCATTTTATCTAGTGTCTTCCTCTTCTTCTCCACCCACTTGCTTTACCAAGCATGATGCCATTCTCCGGGGATTGATCCCTCCTGATAATACCACCAAAGTGTGAGAGGTTAAGTCTCACCATCCTCTCATCTAAGGAGCTGTTGTTGTTGTTGTTGTTGTTATGTGCCGTCGAGTCAGCCCTGACTCATAGCGACCCCTCCTTGGGTTTCCAAGGCAGTATCACTACGGAAGTAGGATTGCCCAACCTTCCTTCCGAGGAGTGGCTGGTGGGTTTGAACCGCCAGCCGTCTGGTTAGCAGTCAAGTGCCTTAGCCACTACGCTACCAGAGCTCCCTCATCTAAGGAGCTAGTTCCTCCAAAACAGATTTGTTCATTCTAGAAGTCCATGACACATTCAATATTCTTCACCAACACAATAATTTAAAGGCATCAACTTTTCTCCAGTCTTCCTTATCCTTTGTCCAGCTTTCACATGCATATGAGGCCATTGAAAATACCATGACTTGAGCCAGGCACACATTAGTCTTCAAAGTGATTTCTATGCTCTTCAACAATTTAAAGAGGTCCTTTGTTGCAGAATTACCCAGTGAAATATGCCATTTGAATTGTTGGCTCCTGCTTCTATGGGCTTTCATTGTGGATCCAAGTAAAGTGAAATGTGTGACAACTTCAATCTTTTCTCTATCTACCATAATAGTGCTTGTTATTCCAGTCGTGAAGATTTTTGTTTTATTTATGTTGTGATGTAATCCATACTGAAGACAGTAGTCTTTGATCTTTACTTGTAAGTTCTTCAAGTCTTCTTCACTTTCAGCAAGTAAAATTGTGTCATTTGCATACAGCAGGTTGTTAATGAGTCTTCCTACAATCTTATTTCACATCATTTTTCATAAAGTTCAGCTTCTAGGATTACTTATTCAGCATACAGATTGAATAAGTATGGTGAAATCATCCAGCTCTGGTGCACACCTTACAGGGTTTAAAACGCTTCATTTCCCTTTGTTCTATTTGATTGATGGTCTTTGGGCTAGCAGCTTCCTCCTAAGCAAAAGTTAAGTGTTCTGGAATTCCCATCCTTTGGCAATCTTACCCATAATTTGTTATGATCCGCAGAATCCAACGACTTTGCACAGTCAACAAAACATAGGCAAACAGATTGCTGGTATCTGTGCTTTCAGTCAAGATTCCTCAAGGCTGTTGGACTTTAAACTAGGTTCCACAATTGTGTGCATGTCGTTCGCTTTCTGAAATCTTGAGGCAATTTATACAAGATAGTTCAGATGTTGAATCAGTTTACCTTTATTGAATAATATTATTTAACAAATTTATCAGTTTGTCTTCACTGAATAATTTTATTTAACTAATTTATCAACTTAATGAATTAGTAGAGTTGTCCATTGTCTATTAGTGAGAGAAGGATCTCTGCTAGTATAGTGCTTAAGGCATCTGATGGCTAATGAGAAGTTTGGTGGTTCAAACTCACTAGCCACTCCATGGCAGCAAGACTGGGCAATCCACTTCCATAAAGATATACTGTCTCAGAAACCCAATGGGGGTTGTTATGAGTCAGAATGAACTCAATGGAAGTGGATTTTGTTTGTTTGTTTGTTATTGAGACGTAATTATATATTATGTCTCTCTCTCTCTCTCTATATATATATATATAGAGAGAGAGAGAGAGAGATAAATAGATAGAAGACATAAACTGATTCAGTGTTCTACATATGACAGTTTAAACAGCATTTCTCACTTGTTTCGAAATTTTTCATCCAGAAATTTTTTCTGCATTTGTACAAAACTTATTATAAAACCAACCACATGTTCCACTATTAACAGGTTATTTGAATAAATAAATAAATATCTTAAAAATGCTCATATTATTGTATTAATAACAGAAAAACAAACAACCAAACAAATGCAAGAGACCCAAATTCTTTACTATTGCCATTATTTGTTACAAACCTCGTATCATAAAATCAATAAAAGTACTCAAGGGCATATACTAAGCTGGAACAAAACAATCCTCTCTTTTAGGCCTCTCAGTGCCACTAAGTCTTGCCATCAAACTACATTTTATATTTTCTTGATCACAATGCTTAGTAATTTAAATTCCATGAGGACATCTAGGGACATTTTGAAAACATGGATCTTTTTAAAGGCTATGATCATATGACATATAGCCATCATACATCAGATTATTAAATTGTTTGTATTCTTCTTTCAGCTTGAATAAGCCATAATTTTGATGGTCTGCTGAAATATAAGTATTAAATATAAATGATAAATAGTGTGTTACATTGTTCTCCACAAATTAAATACACTAAGAATAGAGACAGTCCCAATGTCCAAACCAGATACAATTCTTTGGGGCAGCTGTGGACAAGAAACTTCATCAGCTCTCTCTCTGCTGTTCAGATATATGTGCTGAATCATCCTTTAGGGTCTCCTTAACATGCTATGTTTCTGTACTAATTCCTATGCACTTCATCCTACCTTAAAATTAACTATATAAATCTTGTACTTTGAACAGGGAAATTTTTACTCCTTTCTGTTGACATTGTTAGCTGCCATTAATCAGTCCCTTGATTCATTACAGGCCTGTGTAGGAATGACCAAAACACTGCTTGGTCATGTACCGTCTCATGATTGGTGATGGATCAGGCTGTTGTGACCCATAAGGTTTTCATTGGCTGATGCGCTGAAATAAATCACCCAGTCTTTCTTCCTGCTGTCTTAATCTTGAAGTTGCATTGAAGCATGTTCAGCATCATAGCATCACTCAAGCCTTTGCATATAGACTGGTTTTGTCCTCCTACTTTCTTCTCTCTGTTTCTAGAAAAAGTATCTGGTGCAAATCTGCAAGATTAAAATTGATTTTATTTTTTTTTTTTCTTAGTGATACCATTAACATTTTTTGTACTCTTATTTTGCCCATTTTTTTCTTTCCAACTTGACATTCCTTCTCTTACTTCCTTAATCCCATTATATTACTCTTCCTGAAGTAATTATTTCATCAAACATTTAAAATATTTCCTCCCTCACTATATATTTTCTGTATGCAATCTGTTTCAAAATCCCTTCTTTCAAATTAGAAAGCCAAAAAAAAAAAAAAAGAAAGAAAGAAAAATCAATCAAATGCTATCCTTGTTCAAACATTTATTTTTATTTCTTCCTGTCATAATTTTTTTCTTGCCATAGATAAAATATAAATGCTACCTCAATATGTCCCAAATCATTACCATTTAATCTTTCTAAATCATGGCTTTAAATACACTGAAATTAAATGCTTAAGGCAAGAAATAAATTCCAGTTTCACTGCTATAATGTTCACAATACAAATTTGAGTTTTATCTTGTCTGTACTCCACTTCCATATTTAGCTTATCTTCCATAGAATTTACCTGATTCTCTGCTTATCACACCAATCAAACTTTCTGTTTGTAACTCAGTCTTTAAACCCTTGTGTCACTCATAGGACATAGAACACCCAGCTACGTTTTCCATGTGTTAGGTTTAGTCAGAAGGAGCTATCCCACTTGTACTGCATATTGTGATCTGGTGTGGGCCTGCGTGTGCTTGTGTGAATGTGAAGAAATGAGCGTCATTCAAAGAACACCAGTATCATTCCTTGGAACATATGTGTCCCACTAATTGAATCAAAAGCCAAACATTTATTCAATATGTCTTGCTTTACTGAAAACACATGATTTCAACAAAAAACTCAAAGGAGAAAATAGATCAGTCTAGGAAGGGTTAAAATCCTCTGCTCATGTTGATGTACCTTATAACACTGAAGCCATTAAATTTATTTCAGGAGATAGTTATCAGACTTCTATGGGTCAAGCATTACCTGTATCTTCCAAAGCTCAGATATTTGAAAAAATAAGAAGGTATGTATCTATTTCCTCTGTTTTCAGTTCCACATGTCTTTTTGTATATTTTCACATAAATGTTGTACCTTAAACTATGCTTCCATTCCTAATGACTAGACAAGTGGTTCTAATTTTACCAAATACATCTTTTACACTGTGCTCAACTTTTCAGTTATATGTAACAACATCTGCCCAGTTAAATGTTGCCACAAACTTCTCAACTTATAACAAAATGTTACTTAGATTCAAACAGCCTAATTAATCTCCATTTCAATTGACAGATTTTTTCCTGGTTCCAAAATTTTCCTTCAGAAAAAAAAAAAAAAAGCAAAGATTGTAAAGTACATAAAATCAGAATAGATTAAACTCCTGTATGTCCTCAATCAAGTATCAATAACTAATAATGTTTTATCTATCTAATTCCATGTATATTATAATTTTTGGGGGGAGGGGAAGCAGGAAGGTCTCAGCTCCCTAGTGCCAGAAAAGGGAGGGAGCAGCAAGGGATCACAAAAGTGGCAAGATCCAGATAGGAATTAGGTAAGGGGAGGGCGGAGAGGTTTCCAAAGCCTAAGGGAGAAAACTTGTCTGTCAGTTTGTCATCCTGTGGGGCTTGTACATTGCTGTGAGTCTTCAGGCTGTATCACTGGTGTTTCAGATACAGGCAGGGTTGTATATGGTGCATAAGTTTCAATGCAGCTTACAGACTGAGACAGACTAGGAAAAAGGAAAAGGTCATCCACTTCTCAAAAAATGGACATTGAAAACTTTATGAATAGGAGAAAACACTGTCTGATTCATTACTGAGCAACTTTATGAATGGCTCAGAAACATTGTCCAACACAGTGCAGGAAGATGGGCCTCTTGGGTCAGAAGGCACTCAAAAAAAGACTGGGAAAAAGCTGCTTCATCAGGGTAGAACCAGTCTAAATGCTATGGATAAAGTACATGGCACAACTCAAATTGAGGAGAAATGGCTGCAAATATCCATTGATAATAGGAAAATGTAATGTAAGATGTATGAATCTAGAAAAATTGGAAGTTGTCAAAAATGAAATGGAAGACATAAAGATTGATAACCTAGGCCTTAGTGAACTGAAATGGACTGGTTTTGGCCATTTTGAATCAGACAACCATATGATCTACTATGCTGGGAATGACAATTTAAAGAGGAATGGCATGGCATTCATCATCACAAAGGATGTTTCGAGGTCTGTCCTGAAGTACAATGCCGTCAGTGATAGGATATTATATCCATATGCCTACAAGGAAGACCTGTTAATACCACTATTATTGAAATTTGTGCACCAACCACCAAAGCCAAAGATGAAGAAATTTAAGATTTTTATCAACTTCTGCAGTCTGAAATTGACTAAATGTGCAATCAAGATATGTTGATTACCACTGGTGACTGGAATGCAAAAGTTGGAAACAAAGAAGAATCACTGGTAGTTGGAAAATTTGGCTTTGATGACAGAAATAATGCTACAGATCACATGATAAAATTTTGCAAGACCAACAACTTATTCATCACAAATACCTTTTTTCAACACAAACTGCAGCTATACACATGAACGTTGCCAGATGGAGTACACAGGAATCAGACTGACTACATCTGTGACAAGAGGCTATGGAAAACTTCAATATCTTCAGGCAAAACCAGCCCAAGAGCTGACTGTGGAACAGACCATCAACTGTTGTTGTTTTTATTTGCTGTTGAGTAGCTCCCGACTCATAGCAACCCTATGCTCAGCAGAATGAAACACTGCCCAGTCCCACATTAGCTCTACGATCCCCACTATACTTGACGTCATAGCTGCAGCCACCATGTCAATCCATTTCGTTGAAGGCCTTTCCCTCTTTTGTCGACTCTCTACCTTACCAAGCATGACACCCTTCTCCAGGGAATGGTCCCTTATGACAACATGACCAAAGTAGGTAGACGAAGTTTGGGCATTCTAACTTCCAAGGAGCCTTCCATGTGCACTTCCTCCAGGACAGATTTTTTAGTTCTTTTAGTAGTCCATGGTCCTTTCAGCATTCATTGCCAGCACCACATCTCAAAAGCATCAATTCTTCTTCAGTCTTCTTTATTCATCATCCAGCTCTCACATGCATATGAGGCAATTGAAAATATCATGGCTTGTGTCAGGTATACCTTATTCTTCAAGGAGATATTTCTACTCCTCAGCACTTCAAAGAGATCCCTTGCAGATGACGTGCTCAGTGCTATATGTCCTCTTATATCCCGAGTGCTACTTCCATTGGCATTGATTGTAGAAATAAGCAATATGAACTCTTTGACAACTTCAATCTTTTCTCTATATATTATGATGCTGCTTACAGGTCCAGTTGTGAGAATTTTTGTTTTCTTTATATTGAGATGTAATCCATATTGCAGACTGTATTCTTCAATCTTCATCAGTAAGTGCTTCAAGTCATCCTTACTTTTACCAAGAACTGTTGTGTTGTCAGCATATTGCAGGTTGTTAACGACCCTTCCTCTAATCCTGATGCCATGTTCTCCTTTATATAGTCCAGCTTCTCGATTATTTGCTCAGCATATAGATTGAGTAACTGTGGTGAAAGGATACAACCCTGACACACTTCTTGATTTTAAACCATGCAGTGTCCCCTGGTTCTGTTTGAATGGCAGCTTCCTGGTCTACGTACAAGTTCCGCATGAGTGTATTTAAGTGTTCCAGAATTCTCATTCTTCTCAATGTTATCTACAATTTGTTATGATCCACACAATTATATGATTTTACATAGTCAATAAAACACAAATAAACATCTTTCTGGTATTCTTTGCTTTGAGCCAAGATCCATCTGACATCAGCAATAATATACCTTGTTCCATATCCTCTTCTGAACCCATCCTGAACCTCTGGAAGTCTCTGTCAATATACTATCTCATATTCAGCATGATTTTATTTGCATATGATATTAATGATATATATTGGTAATTTCTGCAATCTGTGGGATCACCTCTCTTTGGAATGGGTACAAATACAGATATCTTCCAGTCTGTTGGCCAGGTAGAAGTCTTCCAAATCTATTGGTATAGCCAAGTGAGTGCCTCCAGGGTGCATCTGTTTGTTGAAACATTTCAATAGGTATCCCGTCAATACCTGGAGATTTGTTCTTTGCCAGCTCCTTCAGTGCAGCTTTGACTTCTTCCTTCAATATCATTGGTTGTTGATCATTTTCCACCTCCTGAAATGGATGGACATCAACCAGTTCTTTTTGGTACAGTGACTCTGCATATAACTTCCACCTTCTTTTGATTCTTCCTGCATCATTCGGTATTTTCCCCATAGAAACTTTCAATATTGCAACTCGATCCTTATATGTTTTCCTCAGTTCTTTTAGCTTGAGAAATCCAAACCTTCCCTTTTGGTTTTCTAACTCCAGGTCTTTTCACATTTCATTATAGTAATTGCTTTATTTGCTTGAGCTGCTCTTTGATTTCTTCTGTTCAGCACTTTTATCTTGTCCTTTCTTCCACTTGCTTTAGCAACTCTCCATTGAAGGGTAAATTTCAGAGTCTCTCCTCACATTCATTTTGGTGTTCTTTTTTTTTTCTTTCTCATCTTTTTAATTACCTCTTGCTTTCTTTGTATATAAAGTTCTTGATGTCATCCTACAATTCTTCTTGTTTTCGGTCATTGGTGTTCAATACATCAAATCTACTCTTTAGTTGGTCTCTAAATTCAGGAGGGAAATGTTCAAGATCATATTTTGGCTCTTGTGGATTTGTTTTAATTGTCATCAAGTTGAACTTGCATATGAGAAGTTGATGGTCTGTTCCACAATCAATTCCTGGCCTTGTTTTGCCTGAAGATATTGAGCTTTTCATCGCCTCTTGCCACAGATGTAGTCAATCTGATTCTTGTGTACTCCATCTGGTGACATCCACTTGTGTAGCTGCCATTTGTGTTGTTGAAAAAAGGTATTTGCAATGAATAAGTCATTGATCTTTCAAAATTCTATCATTTTATCAGCATTGTTTCTGTCACCAAGGACAAATATTTCAACTACTGGTGATTCTTCTTCATTTCCAACTTTTGCATTCCAATCACCAGTGAGAATTAACACATCTTGACTGCACATTTGATCAATTTCAGACTGCAGAGGTTGATACAAATTTTTAATTTCTTCAACTTTGTCTTTGGTGGTTGTTTTATAAATTTAAATAAGAGTCATATTAACTGATCTTCCTTGTAGGCATATGGATGTTATCCTATCACTGACAGCATTGTACTTCAGGACAGATCTTGAAATATCCTTTGTGAGGATGAATGACACACCATTCCTCTTTAAATTGTCATTCCCAGCATAGAAGCTCATAATGTTATCTGATTCAAAATTGCCAAAATTTGTCCATTTCTGCTCACTAATGCCTAGAATATCAATCTTTATGCATTCCATTTCATATTTGGCAACATTCAATTTTCCTAGATTTATACTTTGCACATTCCATGTTTCTATTATTAACAGAGGTTTGCAGCTCTTTCTCCTCAATTTGAGTCATGCCATGTCAGCACATGGAGGTCCCGAAAGCTTTACTCTATCATATCAGCCAAGTTGGTCCTACTCTGATGGTGTAGCTCTTTCCTAGTTACATTTTGAACACCTTCTGACCTAAGGGATTTGTTACCTTGCAATGTATTGGATAATATTTCCAGTCTATTCACAGAGTTGCTCAGTGACGTTATCAGACAGTGTTTCTCTGCCATTTATAAGGTTTCCCATGGTCAATTCTTTGAGAAGTGAATGACCTATTCCTTCTTCCTACTCTGTCCCAGTCTGCAAGCATTGAAATCTGTGTCACATATGCAACCCTGCCAGCACTTGAAATAGCAGTGGCACAGCCTTAAGCTTCATAACAACATGCAAGTCACAATAGTATGACAAACTGACAGACAAGTTTGTCTCTCTTAACTGTTCAAAACCTCTCCGCCCTCCCCTTACCTGTGTCCCTGGTACTTCTCTGATCTGTCATCACCTCTGTCTTCTCTTTTCCCCACTTTACAGGCTGGTGGGGGTGGGACCTGGTCCCTTCCTCCCCTTACCTGGATGCTTGGCTGCTGTTCTGCTCTGTCATTGCCTCTAGCTTCTCTTTCTCCCACTTTCTTGGCTGGTGGGTGTGGGGCCTGCCCCCCCCCCTTTCCTGGATGCCTGGCTGTTGCTCTGCTCTGGCATCACCTCTGGCTTCCTCAAATCCTCATATCCAAGTTCAATGTAAAGATAATTAAAACAAGTCCACAAGAGCCAAAATGTGGCCTTGATTTTCTCCATCCTGAATTTAGAGACCATCTAAAGAATAGATATGATGCATTAAAAAGCAATGACTAAAAAGAATAATTGTGGGATGACATCATTCATGAAGAAAGCAAGAGGTCATTAAAAATATGAGAAACAAAGAAAACAGGAAAATAGATCTCAGAAGAGACTTTGAAATTTGCCCTTGAGAGAAGAGTAGCTAAAGCAAATGGAAGAAATGACAAGATAAAAGAGCTCAACAGAAGATTTCAAAGAACAGCTCAAGCAGATAAATCCAATTACTATAATGAAATGTCCAAAGATCCGGAGTTAGAAAACCAAAAGGGAAGAACACACTCAGCATTTCTCAAGCTGAAAGACTGAGGAAAAAAATTATGCCTCACATTGCAATATTGAAATATTCTATGGGCAAAATATTGAATGATGCAGGAAGCATCAAAAGAAGATGGAGGGAATACACAGTGTCACTGTACCAAAATGAGTTGGTTGATCTTCATACATTTCTGGAGGTGGCATATATTGAAGAACCAATGGTATTGAAGGAAGAAGTCAAACTTGCACTAAGGAGTTGGCAAAGAACAAGGCTCCAGGAACTGATGGAATACTGACTGAGATGTTTGAACAAACGGATGCCCCTCTGAAGGTACTCACTCAGCTATGCCAAAAGATTTGGAAGACAGTTACTTGGCCAACTGACTGGAAGAGTTCCATATTTGTACCCATTCCAAAGAAAGGTGATCTCACAGAATGTGAAAATTATGAAACATTATCATTAATATCACATGGAAAGAAAATCTTACTTAGATAATTAAAAAATGGTTGCAGCAGTATTTTGACAGAGAACTTCCAGAAATGCAAGCTAGATTCAGAAGAGGATGTGGATATCATTGCTGATGTCAGATGGATCTTGGCTCAAAGAAAAGAATACTAGAAAGATGTTTACTTGTGTTTTATTGATTATAAAAAACATTTGATTGTGTAGTTCATAACAAATTGTGAATCACATTAAGAATGGGAATTCCAGAACACCTGGTTATACTAATGAGGGACCTGTACATAGACCAGGAGGCTGTCATTTAAACAGAAAAAGGAAACAACGAATGGTTGAAAATCAAGAAAGGAGTTCGTCATGGTTGTATTCTTTCCCCATACTTATTCAATCTACATGCTGAACAAATAATCCACATAAGCTAGACTATATGAAGAACAATGTGGCATCAGGATTCAAAGAAGAATCATTAACAACCTTTGATATGATGATAACACAACTTTGTGTGCTGAAAGTGAAGATCATTTGAAGCACTTACTGATGTAGATTGAAGAATACAGTCTGCAGTACGGATTACATCTCAATATAAAGAAAACAAAAATCCTCACAATTGGAGCAATAAACAGCATCAAGATAAATGAAGGAAAGATTGAAATTGTCAAAGACTTCACATTGTTTGGTTTTACAATCAACATCAATGGAAGTGTCAGTAAGGACATATAGCACTGGGCAAATTGGCTGCAAAGGACCTCTTTCAAGTGCTGAAGAGCAAAGATGTTTCCTTGATGACTAAGGTGCTCCTGACAAAAGCTATGGTATTTTCAGTTGCCTCATATGCATGTTTCTTTGCTATTCATAAGGTTTTCCCTGGCCAATTCTTTCAGAAGTGGACGGCCTCTTCCTTCTTCCTAGTCTGTCTCAGTCTATAAACTGGCTGTTA
>NW_006922232.1:983209-994096 GCF_000298275.1 Orycteropus afer afer | reverse complement strand
CTGCGATGATGGGCTCGAGTATAGCAGGGATTGTGGGGCTGGTGCGGGATCGGGCAGTGTTTCGTTCTGCTGTGCATGGGGTCGCTATGAGTTGGAAACGACTCGACGGCACTTAACAACAACAACAACAACAACATATGCATGTAAGAGCCAGACAAAGAATAAGGAGGACCAAAGAAGAGTTGATGCTTTTGAACTGTGGTGTTGGTTAAGAATGCTGAAAGTACCATGGACTGCTAAAAGAACTAACAGATCTGTCCTGGAGGAAGTGCAACCAGAATGCTCCTTGGAGGTGAGAATGGCTAGACTTCATCTCACCTACTTTGGTCATGTTGTCAGAGGGACCATTCCCTGGAGAAGGATGTCATGCCTGGTAAAGTGGAGGGTTGACAAAACAGGGGACGGCCATCAACGAGATAGATTGACATGGTGGCATCTGTGATGAAATCAAGTATATCAAAAATCTTGGAGATGGCATAGGACTGGGCAGTGTTTCATTCTGCTTTGCATAAGGTCACTCTGAGTCAGAGATGACTCAACGGCACCTAACAACAACAACAACATCACTTCTTTTATTGTTTTTGATTTTGTGACTTTTGCGTTTGGCTTTCCTGGGATATTTTAATGAAATTTCAAGACCATGTCATTGCAGATATAATACCTCAGAGAGTCTCAAATGAGGAAATTATCTTTTTTAAGGAAGACATTATTTTATATTTGTTATATTCTATGTCATTAACATAACTTCTCCCTTTATACAAACATGCATAATTGGATAATTGGAATTTTACTCTTAAGAGCCCAAGTTGCTTATTGTATAATCTACTTTTAAATGTTCTACAGATTCATATCTATTTATTTACTAAAATAGGTGTTGTTGTTGTTAGGTGCTGTCAAGTCCATTCCCACTCATACTAACACTGTGTACAAGAAAACAGAACACTACCTGGTCCTACCCCATCTTCTTAATCTTTGCTATGTTTAAGCTCATTGTTGCAGATACTGTGTTAATTCATCTTGTTGAGGATCTTCCTTTTTTTCCACTGACCATCTAATTTACCAAGCATCATATCCTTCCCTGAGAACTGGTTCCTCCTAAAAACAAGTCCATTGTATGTGAGACCAGGTCTCATCATCTTGTTTCTAAGGATCTTTCTGGTTATCCTTTTTCCAAGACACATTTGTTCATTCTTCTCATATTCCAGGGTACATTCAATATTCTACACCAACAACATAATGCAAAAGCATGAATTCTTTTTTGATCTTCATTATTCCTTACCACTTTTCATGTGCACCTGAAGCTACTGAAAATTCCATGCTTTGATCATGCACATTTTAGTCTTCAAAGTAAAATCTTTGCTTTTTAACACTTTAAAGAGGTATTTTTGCAGCAGATTTACCAAATGTATAATGCTCTTTGATTTCTTGACTACTACTTCCATGGGCATTGATTATGCATTCAAGTAAAACAAAATCCTTGACAACATCAATATTTTCTCCATTTCTCATCATGTTGTTTTATTGGTCTTGTTGTAAGGATTTTCATTATCTTTATGTTGAGGTGCCCTCCATACTGAAGGCTATAATCTTTGATATTCATCAGTAAGTTCTTCAAATAATTTTCAGTTTTAAGAAATAAGTTGTGTCATCTGCATATAGGATGCTGTGGATGATTCTTCTTCCAATACCGATGTCATGTTCTTCTTCATATAGACCAGCTTCTTGGATTATTTACTCAGTATGGAGATGGATTAGGTATGGTGAAAGGATACAGTACTGACACACATCTTTCCTGGTTTCAAAACCGTGCATTATTCCCTTGTTCTGTTTAAATGCTTCCTTCTTGATCTATGTATAATTCCCATGTGAACACCATTAACAGCTTAGGAATTCACTTCTTGGCTATGTGATCCATAATATATTAAGATCCACCCAGTCAAATACCTTTGCATAGTCAATAAAACACATATAAACATCCTTCTGTTAGTCTTTGCTTTCACTCAATAAGCTCAGTGATGATATCCCATGTCCTTTTCTTAATCTGGCTTGAACTTTTTGCACTTCCCTGTTTATGTACTGCTCTATTTTTTTTTTTTCCTTTAATTATTTGAGCAAAGTGTAATTTACATATAATTGTAATGATATTGTATAATAAGCTCTACCTTTCTTGATCACTGTTCTTTGAAATGAGAATGAACAATGATCTCTTCTAGTTGGTTGCTCAAGAGCTGTCTTCCCAATTTCTTCTCACAGATGAGTGAGGACATCCAACATTGCATATGTTTGATGAAATATCTCAATTGGTATTTGTCAATTCCTGGAGGCTTGTTTTTCTCCAAAATCTTCAGTGCACTTTGGACTTCTTCCTTCAATATCATCAGTTCTTGATCATATGCTACCTCTTAAAATAGTTGAACCAAACCCCCCTGCCATGGAGTCAATCTGACTCATAACAACTTCCTTACTAAATCTTCAGGGAACTAAATCATCTTATCTCATCCCCACAGAACAGCTGATGGGTTTCAACTTCTGATCTTCTGGTTAGCAGCCAAATTCCTTACCCACTGCACCACCAGAGCTCTTGAAATGATTGAAAGCTGATCCATTATTTTTTTGTTTTCAGTTCCTGTACATATTCCTTCCACCTTCTGCATGGTTCAATATTTTGTTTTCCACAGAATACTTCAATATTGCAACTTGAAGCTTGGATTTTTTTTTTTTTTTTCAGTTCTTTTAGATTAAGAAATGCTGAAGGTCTGCTTCCCTTTTGGTTTTCTAATTCCAGATCTTGTATATTTCATTATAATACTTTGTGTTCTTCAGGCATCCTTTGCAATCATCTTTTCAGCTCTTGTACTTCATCATTTCTCCCCTTCACTTTAGCTACTTTATGTTCAAGACAATGTTTCAGTGTTTTGGTCTTTTCTTTCTTTCTTGTCTTTTTAATGATCTTTTGTTTTCTTCATGTGTAATGACCATGATGTCATCCCATAACTTGTCTGTTCTTCAGTGTTTAGTGTCCATTACATCAATTCTGTTATTGAAATCATCTTTAAATTCAAGTGGGATATACTGAAGGTTTTACTTGGCTTTCATTTGACTTATTTTAATTTCCTTCAACTTTAGCTGGAGCTTCTACGTAAGTGGTTTATGGTTTGTTCTGCAGTTGCTTCCTGGCCTTCATCCCCCAAGAGAAACTGCTGCCATTAAGTTGATTCTGACTCATAGTGATCCCCATTGGATTTCTGGGGTGGTGAATTTTACAGAAGTAGATTGCTTTGTCTTCCTTCCATGGAGTGGTTGGTGGGTTTGAAATGCCAACCTCTGGTTAGCAGTCAAATGCCTTAGGCACTATACCACCAGAGCTTCTGGCCTTGATATGACTGATGATCTTGTCCTTCTGAAACTTCTCTATCCACAGAAGATGTAGATTTGATCCCTGTGTATTCCATATGGAAAAGACTACAGGTATAGTCACTGTTTATGCTGTTGAAAAATATGTATTTGCAATAAATATATTGTTGTTGTTGTTGTTGTTGTTATGTGCCATCGAGTCGGCCCCGACTCATAGCGACCCCTCCTTGGGTTTCCGAGGCAGTATCACTACGGAAGTAGGATTGCCCAACCTTCCTTCCGAGGAGTGGCTGGTGGGTTTGAACCACCAGCCGTCTGGTTAGTAGGCAAGTGTCTTAGCCACTATGCTACCAGAGCTCTTCCCAAATTTTATCAGGTGGTCCCTGGCGCAATTTCTATCACCAGAGCCCTATTTTTCAACTGCCAATCCTTCTTCTATGTATCCGATTTTTCAAAAGCCAATCATCAGTAATTATTAATGCACCTTGGTGGCATGTTTAATCAATTTCAGATTGTAGAAGTTTATAAAAACCTTCAATTTCTTTATCATTGACATTGTATTTTGGTGACTAATTTTGAATAGTTGTCATGTTAACTGGTCTTATTTCTGGGTATATATGGATAGGATCTTGTAACTGTCAGTGCTGTAATTCAGAATAGATTTTGAAATTTCTTTTTGATGAGGAATATTATGTCATGACTCTTCAACTTGTTAAACTTAGTATACTATATGACTGTCTGATTCAAAATGGCCAGTACCAATGTATTTGGACCCATTGATGCCTATGATATTGATCTTCTTGCATTCCATTTCATATCAACAAATTTCAGTATTTCTTGATTCATATTTCCTACATTGTACTTTTCAAATATTAGTGAACATTTGCAGATATTACTTCTCATTTCAAATTGTGGCATATCAGCAAATTTAGGTCCCATGAAATTAAGGTTTACTCTACTTGGAGAAGGCAGCTACTTGTAAGTCCTATTTTGAGTACCTTCCAATCTGAGTGTCTCACCTTCCAGTGTTTTATTAGACAATGTCCTACGTTTTTTCTTAAGTTTCCACAGACCATTTTTTTTTTTCTTTTAAATAGATCTCCATACCTTCGTCCTAGTCTTTCTATGTCATGAAGCTCTACTGAAATATATAGTATCCAGCAGTAGAATGACACGCAAGCCATCTCAGTATGACAAACTGACAGGTGAATGTTAGAATGAGAGTTGTGGTTAGAAGCCATCGAGTCAAATCTGACTCATTACAACACTGTAAAACAGAACGAAACAGTGCCAGATCCTGTGCCAATCTCAGAATCTTTGCTATACTTTAGCCCATCATTGCAGTCACTGTGACAATCCATCAGTTTAGGGTCATCCCCTTTTTCATTGACTCTTTTTATCAGGCATGATATCCTTTTCTAGTAAAAGGTCCCTTCTGACAACATGACCAAAGTAGATAAGAAGAAATCTGGCCACTCTCACTTCCAAAGATCATTCTGGCTGCACTTCTTCCAGGACTGATTTGTTAGTTCTTTTGGGAGCTATGGCACTTTCAGTATCCTTCACCAACACCACAACTCAAAAGGAGCACCTCTTCTTCAGTCTTCTTTAATCATTGTCTGGCTCTCACATGCATAGGAGGTGATTGAGAATGATGTGGCTTGGGTTAAGCACACTTTAGTCTTCAAGGAGACATTTTGCTCTTCAGCACCTGAAAGAGGTCTTCTACAAAAGATTCTCCCAATGCAATATATTGTCTGATGTCTTGACTGCTGCTTGCATTGGTATTGATTGTGGAACCAAGTAATATGAAATCTTTGACAACTTCAATCTTTTCTCCATTTATCGTGATGCTGCTTATTGATCCTGTTTTGAGGATTTTTGTTTTCTTTATGTTGAGGTGTAATCCATACTGTAGCATGTAGTCTTTAACTTTCATCAAGTGCTTCAAGTCATCCTCACTTTCAGCAAGGAAAGTTATGTCATCTGTGTATCACAGGAAGTTATTTACTCTTCCTCCAAACCTGATGCCACATTGTCCTTTATAGACTCCAGCTTCTCATATCATTCATTCACCATACAGACTGAATAAGTATGGTGAAATGATACAACCCTGACACACTCCCTTCCTGATTTTAAACCATGCAGTAGCTCCTTGTTCTGGTTGAACCACAGCCTCATGGTCTATGTACAGGTTTCTCATAAGCACAATTAAATGTTCTGGAATTCTCATTCTTCTCAATGTTATCCATAATTTGTTATGATCCATGCAATCAAACGTTTTTGCATAGTCAATAAAACATAAGTAAACATCTTTCTAGTATTCTTTACTTTCAGCCAACATACATCTGACATCAGCAATAATGCCCCTAATTCCATATCCTCTTCTGAATCTAGCTTGCATTTCTGGAAGTTCACTGTCAATATTCTACTGCAAAAATTTTTGAGTCATCTTCAGCAAGATTTTACTTGCATGTGACATTAATGATATTGTTTGATAATTTCCAAATTTTGTGGAATCACCTTTATTTGGAATGGGTACAAATACGGATCTCTTTCCATCAGTTGTCCAGGTAATTCTCTTACAAATCTCTTGGCATAACTGAGTGAGGACCTCCAGTGGGTCATCCATTTGTTCAAATATCTCAATGGGTATTTCATCAATTTCTGGAGCCTTGTTCTTCACCAATTCCTCCCATGTGGATTCAACTTCTTTTTTCAGTATCATTGGTTCTGGATCATATTCCACCTCCTGAAATGGATGAACATCCATTGATTCTATTTGGTACAGTGACTCTCCGTATTCCTTTAATTGTCCTTTGGTGTTTTCTGCATCTTTCAATATATTGCCCATAGAATTTTGCAATATTGCAATTTGAGGCTTGAATTTTTTCTTCAGTACTTTCAGCTTGAGAAATGATGAGTGTGTTCTTAACTTTTGGTTTTGTAACTCCAGGTATTTGCACAATTCATTATAAAATTGACTTTTTCTTCTTGAGATGTTCTTTGAAATCTTCTGTTCAGGACTTTTATCTTGTCATTTCTTCCATTTGCTTTTGCTACTCTCCACTCAAGGGAAAGTTTGAGACTCTCTTTTGACATCCAGTTTGTTCTTTTCTTCTTTTCCTGTCTTTTTAATGACCTCTTGCTTTCTTCATGGTGTTCTTGATATCATCTCACAATTCCTGTTTTTGGTCATTCGTGCTGGATACATCAAATCTATTTAGATGGTTTCTCAATTCAGGAGAGTCATAATCAAGGTCATATTTTGACTCTTGTGGACTTGTTTTAATTGTCTTTCCTTTCAACTTGAACTTGAATATAAACAATAGATGGCCTGTTCTACAGTTAGCTTCTCATCTTATTTTGGTTGAAGATATTGAGCTCTTCCATCATTTCTTTCCACATATGCAGTCAATCTGATTCTCGTATACTCCGTCTGGTAAAGTCGTGTGTAGAGCCATCATTTGTGTTGTTGAAAAAAGGTATTGGCAATAAATTTTTTGGTCTTTCAAAATTCTATCATGTGATCTCCAGCATTATTTCTATCACCAAGGCCATATTTTCCAACTACTGGTTATTCTTCTTTGTTTCCAATTTTTGCATTCCAATCACCAGTGATAATCTACACACCCTGATTGCATGTTTTGCCAATTTCAGACTGCAGACATTGGTAAAAATCTTCAATTTCCTCATCTTTGGTTTTGGTGCTTGGTATGAAAATTTGAATAATCATAGAATTAGCTGGTCTTTCTTGTAGGTATATGGACATTATCCTATCACTGACAGCATTGTACTTCAGGATAGATCTTGAAATACTCTTTGTGATGATGAATGCATGCCATTCCTCTTCAATTTGTCCTTCCCAGCTTAGTAGATCATATGGTTGTCTGATTCAAAATGGCCCAAACCGGTCCATTTCAGCTCACTAATGCCTAGGATATCTATCGATCTTTATGCATTCCGTTTCATTTTTGACAACTTACAAATTTCCTATATTCATACTTCGTACATTCCATGTTCCAATTATTAATGGATATTTGCATCTGTTGCTTCTCATTTTGAGTCATGCCACGTCAGCAAATGTTGTTGTTGTTGTTGTTATGTGCAGTCGAGTCGGACTGACTCATAGTGATCCCTCCTTGGGTTTCTGAGGAGGTATCACTAGGAAATAGATTGCCCAACCTTCCTTCTGAGGAGTGGCTGGTAGGTTTGAATCACCAGCCTTCTGGTTAGCAGTCAAGTGGCTTGTTGTTGTTATGTTGTTATGTGCCATCGAGTCAGCCCTGACTCATAGCGACCCCTCCTTGGGTTTCTGAGGCAGTATCACTACGGAAGTAGGATTGCCCAACCTTCCTTCCAAGGAGTGGCTGGTGGGTTTGAACTGCCAGCCTTCTGGTTAGCAGTCAAGTGCCTTAGCCACCATGCTACCAGAGCTCCCATCAAGTGGCTTAGGCACTAGCAAATAGAAGTCTCAAAAGCTTTATTCCATCCCATACATTGAGGTTGGTTCTATTCTGAGGAGGCAGCTCCTCCCCAATCATATTTTTAGTACCTTCCAACCTGAGGGGCTCATCTCAGAATGAGAGTTATGGATATCTAAATAAGCTTATCTATCTATCTATCTATCTATTATAATCTGTTTTCTTAAAATAATTTTGTAGTTATCCAAAGGATATTATTGATTGGTGGAATGTCAACAAACATGAAAATTTAAATTTAAATGTGGAAAAATAAACAAATAAACAAAAAAAAAAAATTGAAGACCTCCGAGTTCAACCTGGATGTGTTAATAAGGATAAGATATACTCATCTGCCTGAAACACTACAAATCTAGCCAAAAAATACATTTAATACTGGTTTTGTGACATTAACCATCAGATAATACATGAAAGTGAGGTTTGTGAGAGAAGATACAAACAAGTTGAGTTACAGGATGGTTGTTCCCAGTTTACAGGGTGAAGGTTAGTTAAGGAGAACACAAGCATAGGGTGTCTGTTTGTCTGAATTATTGGGAGTCTGAAAAGAACAAGGAGTTTGGAGATTTCAGGAAAGAATATCATAAAGGAGAGAATTGCCTGTATAGAAAACCAGAGACATCTATAGGAGTTTTTCTAGCATCACCTGATTGGTACATGACCGTGAGGAAACTACCTGAGGACAGGAAAAATAACACAAAATATGTTAAAGGAGACAATGCTTTGAGCTCACACAGAGTCATGAACAACTTGTGTTCCCAACAGTGTAACCAACAGTCCCTGTTTGCCTAAGACTCTCCTGATTTTTGAGCTCTGGTGGCATAGTGCCTAAGGCATTTGACTGCTAACCAGAAGGCTGGAGTTTCAAACCCACTAGCCATTTCTTGGAATGAAGATTGGGCAATTTACTTCCATAACAATATCTCCTTGGAAACCCATGGAGGGGTTGCTATGAGTCTGATCTGACTGGATGGCAGTGAGCTTGTTTTTATTTATTTATTTTTTTCTTTCATTTTCCTGCTTTTATCACTAATAGTCCATGTCCCAAATAACCCATAAGTTTAGATAAATTGGGACAGCTGACCACACTATCAAAGAGTGGGAAAATCTTATAATTCAGAGTAAGTTGTGTGAAACAATCAGAAGTCAACTGCTTTACTGCTGAAAATTTAGTCCTAGAATAAATGCTCTCTGCTGTTACTTAACAAACAACTGAAGGATAATAGAAAGGGAGCAAGAACAAAAGCAATAATAAAAATGACAAAAAAAATAAATATACTAAATTGTTAGCTTAACTTTTTCAAAACTTGATATAAATTATAAACCCAGAACTCCAAGTAGATCAATAAAATTTAAGCCCAGAAACTAAAGAAAACTACACTAGAAGAAAACTATGCTAGTAAAATAAAGAAATCAAAATTAAGTTTCTAAAATTGATGATCTAGAGAAATAAAAAGACTATTCAATGGAAAAAAAAAAGATACATTACACATAAACAAATATAAAAGTGATGGCAGATTTCTCTTGGAAATAAAGCAGAAGGAGGAAGAAGACAATGTTTAAAGTTTGTTAAAAACGAAACAAAATCTATCACTCTAGAATTCTATTCCCAATAGGGGAAGGAAATTAAAGTGGAACTGAAATTAACTTTCTCAGACATAGACGATGAAGGCTTCACTCCCAGCACATGTGCAATAAAGAAATATTTTAATTAGTACTTCTAGGAGTAGAAAAATAACACCAAATGGAAATCTGGACCAAAAGTATGGAATTAACAAGCACTGGGACTGAAAAAACTGGAGTTAAATATAAACTTGTATTCTAAAAGATAATTTAATCTTTAAGGCAAACGATAGTAATAAGCTATATAATTTTAGCAAATACAGAGTTAACATATAACAATCATAGCACAAAGAATGTCATGGGAAATGTAATTGTTCTGTTGTAAGATTGTTATAGCATATATAATGTAATATATTATTATTTAAAGATAGACTGTGATTGGTTAAAGCTCTATAAAATTAGCAAAAAATCAAATACTTTTGGAAAAATTATAGACAATAAATCAACAAAGGAAGGAAAATTGAATACAAAAGTTATTAACATTTTAAAGAAAAAATAGGGTAACAGTAAAAGTATGAATAAAATATACCATGCTAAAATCAATCAAAGAGTAGTGAAGGAGCTAAAGTAATATCACACAATGTAGATTTAAGAAAAAAAAAAACTTTGTCATGACAAAACAGTGTAATTTCTGTTGATAAAGGCCTTAATTTGTGAAAAGCATATAAACATTCTTAATATTTATGCTTATAATACAGGTACTTTAAAATGCATAAAACAAATAATAACAGAAATAAATTGGGAGGTAGATAAATCTACATCTAGAGTAAGAAATTTTAACACTTTTTCCTCAGTAATTGAAAGAATAAATAAAAAGACATTCTTTTCAAGTACACATGGAATATTACCAGTAGAAGAAATATTTTGGGCTATAATTATCAATGAATTTAAACCTACTTGTATTACATATTGTATTTTTTATGACCAAATGGGATTAAACTAAAAATCAATAATAGATGCTATATTGAAAATCTCTAAATATTTGAAGCAAAATAATGCACCTCTAATTAACATATAGATCAAAGAACAGGGAAAAAAAATATAGAAAACATTTTGTCCTAAATTAAAATGAAAATTTAACATATTAATATGTATGAGATGCAGCTAATATATTACTGAGATGGAAATTTGGGGCACTGAACACATATTGTTGTTGTTATTTGCCGTCGAGTCGGCGCTGACTCATAGCGACCCCTCCTTGGGTTTCTGAGGCAGTATCACTATGGAAGTAGGATTGCCCAGCCTTCCTTCCAAGGAGTGGCAGGTGGGTTTGAACTGCCAGCTTTCTGGTTAGCAGTCAAGTGCCTCAGGCACTACGCTACCAGAGCTCCTGAACACATATTAGAAAAGAGGAAATGTTACAAATCAATATTCTCAATTTTTACATTAAGAAAATAGAAAAAAGAATAGTGAAACATTAAATACATACTAA
>NW_006922232.1:978924-982179 GCF_000298275.1 Orycteropus afer afer | reverse complement strand
TTCAAACCCACCAGCCACTCCTTGGAAGGAAGGTTGGGCAATCTACTTCCATAGTGATACTGCCTTGGAAACCCAAGGAGGGGTCACTATGAGTCGGATACAACTCAACGCAGTAGGTTTGGTTTTTATTTTGAAGATGATTTTGAGTTGTGGTGTTGATGAACAATATTAAAAGCACCATGGAGTGCCAGAAGAACTAACAAATCTGTCCTGGAAGATATGCAGCTGGAAGAGAGAATGGCCAGACTTCACATTATCTACTTTGGTCATGTTGTCAGAAGAGACCATTCCTTGGAGAAGAATATCATGCGTGGTAAAGTGGAGGGTCAATGAAAAAGAGGAAGGCCTTTAGTGAGATGGATTGACACAGGGGCTGCAACAATGGGCTCAGGTATAGCAAGGATTGTGAGGCTGGCTGGCCCAGAACCAGGCAGTGTTTCCTTCTATTCAACAGTACCTTACAATAGCAACAACAATAACATGTCAATAGGAGTTCTGAAGGCATATAGTTAAAGCATTCGGCAGTAAACCAAAAGGTTGGCAGTTGAAACGCACCAGCCACTCCACTAGAGGAAGATGAGGCAATCTGTTCTGTAAATATTTACAGCCTTGGAAATCCTATGTGGCAGAGCTAGTCTGTCTTAAATGGTTGCTATCAGTTGAAATATGTTTGGTAGCAATGCCTTTGGCATCTATCTATCTATATATATTGAAACATAGATATGTCAATAAATTCAACAACTTAAGGGAAATGGACATATTTCTTAAAAAATGTATATTGCCAAAGATAACTAAGAATAAGCCCTCTATCTATTATAAGAACAGAAATTATAGTTGAAAGTCTTTACACAAAGAAAACTTGAGGCACAGATGGCTATACTGGTGAATTCTACAATATATTTAAGAAAAAACAATGATACCAATACTATATAAACTATTCTAGAGAACAGAAAGGGAGCTATCACTTCTCTGGTGATTTTATGAGGCCATAATTACATTGTTGTGAAAACCAAACAATGGAATTATAAAAAAGGAAATCTATGAATTTTTAGTAGATTGAATTCAATAATATATGAAAAGAATGACACATTTGGACCAAATGGGATTTAATCCAAAAATGCAAGGTTAGATTTACATTTGAAAATTAATCAATTTAATTCATAATTTTACTACATTAAGAAAAACTATGTATGTTCATTCCAGTACATTCAGAAAAAGCTTTTGACAAATTCAACATCTGTTTCAGGTAAAACCTCTCAGAAAACTGGAAGTAAAAGGAAACTTCCACAGCCTGATGAAGGGCACCTATGAAAAACCTACTGAGAAGGAAAAAGTGTGATCAGGCAGATATTTAGTAGATACAGCACCAGAAGTATGATCCATCTCAAAGTAATGATAGTAAATTTCATAAATAATAAAAATAAAATTTAAAAAAAAATAAGAGTTGGTGCTCCCAAAAGTTACGGCTGAGAAAATGAGAAAACAAGACATAAACTGGGAGAAAAGTTTGAAAAGCATATATCTGATGTATCTAACAGAATATTTCCATCTAAATATATATCACATACTCTCAAAAGTCAGTAATAAGGAAACAAAAATGTCTCATTTGGAAAATGGACAAAAGTCTGAACAGACACCATATCAAAGCAGATATGTAGATGACAAAAAGGGAACAGAAATACTCAAAATCAACAGTCATTGGTTACTGTGTGGTGCTATCCAGTACACTCCATCCTCACAATCATGGCTATATTTGAGGCCATTGTTGCAGCCACTGTGTCGGTCCATTTCATGGAGGGTCTTGCTCTTTTTCACTGAACATCTACTTTACTAAGCTTGCTATCCTTCTCCAGGAACTGGTCCCTCCTGATAACATGTTCAGAATCAGGGGACAAAGTCTTGTCATTTTCACTTGTAAGGAACATTCTGTCCTTTCTTCTTTCAAGACCAATTTGTTACTTCTGCTGGCACTCCAATGTAGTTTAGTCATCTAGGAAATGTAAATTTAGAATGATAAAATTAAATGGACTGAATATATCAAGTATTATAAAAAAAGTTTAAGAGGAACTTGGATTCTCACATACTGCTGGTGGAAATGTAAAATTGCACAATCACTTTGGAAAACAATTTCAATATTTCTTAAACAGTTATATTTACCGTATCACCCAGCTATTCGATGTATAGATACTTACTGATGAGAAATGGCATCTGTGTCAGTCTAAAATTTACGCAGTTACACCTCATTTTACTGTGCTTTGCTTTATTTTCACTTAACAGATACTGGATTTTTTGCATATTATAGGTTTGTGGCAACCCTGCTTCAAGCAAGCCAATTACATCACCATTACTCCTATTGAAGGAACTCTGGTGCTGTAGTGGTTAAGGAATTTGGCTGCTAACCAAAATGTGAGTGGTTCAAATCTACCAGCTGCTCCGTGGAATAAAGATGAGGTGGTCTATTTCCATAAAGATTTACAGTGTTGGAAAAACAATGGAAGTCGTTATTAGTCAGAATTGGCTTGATGGCAGGGTTGTTGTTGTTATGTGCCGTCAAGTTGGACCCGACTCATAGCGACCACTCCTTGGGTTGCTGAGGCAGTATCACTACGGAAGTAGATTGCACAACCTTCCTTCTGAGGAGTGGCTGGTGGGTTTGAACTGTCAGCCTTCTGGTTAGCAGTCAAGTGCCTTAGGCACTATGCTAGGAGAGCTCCCTGATGGCAGGGAGTTTTTTGTTGTTGTTGTTGTTGGTGTTATTAATCTCATCATAGCCTCTATCAGATATACAGGAGTCTTTCCTGAGGTGTGGCCTGAAGCATCTTTCTTCTTAGAAGAGATAAGAGTAAAGAGAAGGGAGAAGAAAGGAAGGAACTCCTACCACAAAAAAAGAAGAGCAAGAGCAGATCATGTCCTTTGGACCTAGGCTCTCTGCACTGGGATCCTCCTAGAAACAAGGGACAAAAAGGGAGAAAATCTTCCCCCAGAGCCAGCACTCTGATTTCGGATTGCTACCTGCCTAAACTGTAAGAGAATAACTATCTATTTCTTAAACCCATCCACTTGTGGTATTTCTGTTACAGCAACAGTAAAGAACTAACACAATTGTTATTGAATTGATTCTGATGATGGTGACACCATCCCATATGTGTCAGCATAGAACTGTGCACACAAGGTTTGTTGTTGTTTGCCGTCGAGTCGGCCCCGACTCATAGCGACCCCTCCTTGGGTTTCCGAGGCAGTATCACTACGGAAGTA
>NW_006922232.1:959502-978824 GCF_000298275.1 Orycteropus afer afer | reverse complement strand
GCCGTCGAGTCGGCCCCGACTCATAGCGACCCCTCCTTGGGTTTCCGAGGCAGTATCACTACGGAAGTAGGATTGCCCAACCTTCCTTCCGAAGAGTGGCTGGTGGGTTTGAACCGCCAGCCTTCTGGTGAGCAGTCAAGTGCCTTAGGCACTATGCTACAAGGTTTACAAGGCTGTTATTTTTCAGAAACTTGCAGTCAACAAAAGCCTATGGAAAAATTCCATTTTGTAACACATAGGTCACTATGAGTCAACTCAGTGGCAATCTTTTTTTTTTTAATGTCTAGGATTAATTACAAAG
The DNA here is from genome assembly GCF_000298275.1 of Orycteropus afer afer. Taxonomy (NCBI): domain Eukaryota; kingdom Metazoa; phylum Chordata; class Mammalia; order Tubulidentata; family Orycteropodidae; genus Orycteropus; species Orycteropus afer. The sequence goes on along the minus strand of NW_006922232.1, from coordinate 978,523 downwards.
CATCTTAAAGTTTCAACAAGTGTGGAGTAAAAGGTATGGATTCAGTAGTTTATTAACTCAATACAAGCAACTCCCTAGGAATGCACTTGAACAGAAGTCTGCAAAATGAAACAAGTTTAAGACCATCAAGTGAGTAACAGGAAGGAAATATTTCAACTTCTGTTTTAATCTAATTTCCATTTTACCTGCTTCTATTTCTGTGGATATATTTTGATGTGTGTAACAGAGTGATGTACTAGTACATATAAATAGTCAATATGCATATTACTTTGAGAGAAGCATGCTGCTTTCTCATTCTCTAGAAAAGATTGGTAGAAGCACAGAACTCATACTGGCCCATAGAGTGGTAAGTGATGCATTGTTACATTTTGGAAGGCAAAAGGTAAATGATAATTTCACTTATTCTCTAGGATTTAATTTAATTTTCTTGGCCCATGTCTTCTATTTTGATTCATGTCAGTATTCCTGAAATGAATAAATGAACTATTGGATTTTAAATATAGTATATTAAATTACAATTTTAGTCAATTTTGATGAAAAATATATAATATTCAGTTCTCTAATCTATAAAAATTGAATAAATTATACTTACAACATGTAAGAATTTTGAGGATTAAAGGAATAATGCTTTTAAATTTCTTAGACCACTCCATGGACTGGTCCTTTCTTACATGACCAAAGCAGGTGACATGAAGGCTGCCCATTGGTGTGCCTCAGGAACATTCTGGCTGCTCTGCTCCCAGGACATATTTGTTCATTGTTCTGGCAGTCAGTGGTATTTTCAGTACTCTTCACCAACACCACAATTCAATTCTTCCATCTTCCATATTCATTACTCAGCTTCCATAAATATATGAGGCTATTGAATACACCATTGCTTGGGTTAGGTACATCTTAGACTTCATAGTGGCCTATTTGCTTATTAACACTATAAAGAGGTCTTTGGCAGTAGATTTACCCAGTGAAGTATAATGTCTGATTTATTGACTGCTGTCTCCATGGGTGTTGATTGTGGATCCAAGTAAAATGAAATCTTAGACAACTTCAATATTTTCTCTGTTTATCATGATGCTGACTCTTGGCCCAGTTGTGAGGATTTGACAGCTAAACAGAACAATGGCAGTTCAAACCCACCAGTCACTCATTGGAAGGAAGATTGGGTAGTCTACTTCCTTAGAGATGTTGTTATTAGGTGCCCTCAAGTTGCTTCTGACCCATAGCGACCCTATGCACAGCAGAACAAAACAGTGCCTTGTCCTGTACCAGCTCCATGATCCCTGCTATACTTGAGCCCATAACCTCAGCCCCAGTGTCAATACATCTCCTTCATCAACTTCCCCTCCTTCATCAACTGTCCACCTTAACAAGCATGACATCTTTTTCCAGGGAATAGTCTCTTTTGACAACATGATGAAAGTAGGTCAGACAAAGTCTGGCTGTTCTCGCCTCCAATGAACATTCTTGCTGCACTTCCTGCAGGACAGATTTGTTAGCTCTTTTAGTAGTTCATGGTACTTTCAGCATTCATCATCAGCACCACAACTCAAAAGCATTAACTCTTTTTTGGTCTTCTTTGTTGTTTGTCCAGCTCTCACATGTACATGAAGTGACTGAATATACCATAGCTTGTGTCAAGTGCACTTTAGTTCTCAAGGAGATATCTTTGCTCTTCAGTACCTTCTTTGCAGCCAATTTGCCCAGTGCTATACATCATCTGATGTCCAGACTGCTGCTTAAATTGGCATTGATTGTAGAATCAAGCAATATGAAGTCTTTGACAACTTTAATCTTTTCACCATTTATCATGATGCTGCTTACGGGTCCAGTTGTGAGGATTTTTGTTTTCTTTGTATTGAGATGTAATCCATACTGCAGACTGTATTCTTCAATCTTCATCAATAAGTGCTCTAAATCATCCTAACTTTCAGCAAACAAAGTTGTGTTGTCAGTATGTTTCAGGTTAATAATGATTCTTCCTCCAATTCTGAAGCCACATTCTTATTCATGTAGTCCAGCTTCTCAGATTATTTGCTCAGCATATAGAATACATAAGTATGGTGAAAGGACGCAACACTGACACACTCCCTTCTTGATTTTAAACCATGCAGTGTCCCATTGTTCTGACCGAATGACAGCCTCTTGGTCTATGTAAAGGTTCATCATGAGTACAATTAAGTGTTCTGGAATTCCCATTTTTCTCAATGTTACCCAAAATTTGTTATAATCCACACAATCAAATTCTTTTGCATAGTCAATAAAACACAAGTAAACATCTTTATGGTATCCTTTGCTTTGAGCCAAGATCCATCTGACATCTGCAATGATATCCTTCATACTGTGTACTCTTCTGGATCCAGCTTGCATTTCTGGAAGTTCTCTGTCAATATATTGCTACAACCATTTTTGAATTATCTTCAGTAAGATTTTACTTGCATGCAATATTAATGACATTGTTCAATAATTTCCACATTCTGTGGGATCATCTTTCTTTGGAATAGGTGCAAATATGGATCTCTTCCAGTCAGTTATTCAGGTAGCTTTCTTCCAAATCTCTTGGCATAGCTGAGTGAGTGCCTCAGTGCGGCATCCGTTTGTTGAAATATCTCAATGGGTATTTCGTCAATTCCTGGAACCTTGTTCTTCACCAGTTCCTTCAGTGCAGCTTCATCTTCTTCCTTCAATACCATTGGTTCTTGATTATATGCCACTTCCTGATATGAGTGAAGATCAACCAGTTCTTTTTGATACAGTGACTCTGTGTATCCCTTCCATCTTCTTTTGTTGCTTCCTGTATCATTCAATATTTTGCCCATAGAATCTTTTAGTACTGCAACACTAGGCTTAAATTTTTTTCCTCAGTTCTTTCAGCTTGAGAAATGCTAAGTGTGTTCTTCCCTTTTTGTTTTCTAACTCCAGGTCTTTGAACATTTCATTATAGTAATTGGCAATGTCTGCTCGAGCTGCTCTTTGAAATCTTCTGTTCATCTCTTTTATCTTGTCATTTCTTCCATTTTCTTTAGCTACTCTCCATTCAAGGGCAAGTTGCAGACTCTCTTCTGACATCCATTTTGTTTTTCTCTTCCTTTCTCATCTCTTTAATTGCTCTTGCTTTCTTCATGGATGATATTCTTGATGTCCTCCCATAATTATTCTAGTTTTCGGTCATTGGTGTTCAATGTATCAATAATATTCTTTAGATGCTCTCTAAATTCAGGAGGGATATGTTCAAGGTCATATTGTGGCTCTTGTGGACTTGTTTCAATTGTCTTCAACCTCAAGTTTAATTTGCAAGTGGGCTGGGTACTTGTTGTCCAATTCCTTGGCCTAAATGTTTGAGTGCCTCCAGAGCTGTTCTTGAAATATCTCAAGGGGTATTCTGCCAATTCCTGGAGTTTGTTTTTTGCCAGTTCCTTCAGTGTAGATTGGACTTCTTACTCCAATACCATTGATTTTTGATCATAAGCTACCTTCTGAAATGATTGAACATTGATGAATGATTTTTGATATTGTTGTTGTTGTTGTTATGTGGCCTCGAGTTGGCCCAACTCATAGCAACCCCTCCTTGGGTTTCTGAGGCAGTATCACTATGGAAGTAGATTGCTCCATTTTCCTTCCGAGGAGTGGCTGGTGGGTTTGAGCTGCCAGACTTCTGGTTAGCAGTCAAGTGCCTTAGGGACTATGCTAACAGAGCTCCCTATTTTTGATATTGTGACTGTGTATTCTGTCTATCTTGATTCTTCCCACATCCTTCAATATGTTGCCTATAGAATCCTTCAATATTGGAACTTGAGGCTTGAATTTTTTATGTTTATTTACACATAATTGATTTTATGCATTTGTCATCAATTATGTGATATTAGGACCAAGGTAATTTTTACTTTTTTTTGTTTTCTCTCTTTATTTGTGACATCTTATTAAGTTCTAATCCATCTTTATTGCAAAAGCAACACCCATGATGCATTTACATTATTTTTTATCCTTCTATCTTAATGACACTTGCAAAGCCACCTGATGGAAAATCCTACTTTATTTTCCCAAAATTATTTACTTTGTATGCTATAAGTGCTTAAAGGAAATATTGAATAATATGTCCTTAATGGTACTGTTTTGGCTTGGGTTTTAAATACTCATAACTACAATAACCTAAGCCCTGCATAAAAAGGCCAACTTAGCACATCCCAGACCAAACACTCTGCATTTTATAACAACTTTCTTCATTTATCAGGTCAACAGCATCACTGCATTCTTGTGGTATATCTACATTTTCCTAGAATTCAGTGAAGACATTTGTGGACGGTATTTGTAAATATGTTCCACTTCTATGATTCTACCTCTCCATTAAATTTTAAATCTGTTACCACAAACACAAATCCAAACACTAGCGAACATACTATTTATTTATTTATTTTTATTTGTGTAGCAGGTATCATTCCAAGCTCTAACAGTAAGCATTATCTCCTTAAACTTCACAACAAAAGAGTGAGACATTGGCTATTTGACAGATGAAGAAACTTAGTCACAAAGGAATTAAGTAGTTTGATTGCAACTCAGTACTATTAAATATTATGTTAAATTTCTTTGATGGATCAGCAGAATGAATATTCTGTTTTGCAATCCAGCATTTTATTAATTGGTGCAAAAGATATGAATACAGATGCTAAACCAAAGCTTATATAAAGTGAACATCTTGACCACGTGCATATATTTGCATATAGTTTGTTATTCAGAATCATTCTTCTACACATCATTTATCTGGCCATTTGTACAAAGTGTTGGTTATTATCCATTCTGTTTTGAGCATTGTTTCCAAGTCTGTATCCTGAATGTTTGATATATTACCTTTTTTAATTTAAAAGTTACTTTTTACCATATAGTCAAGTTTGTCAAAATACACTTGAATTGATTATATTTGTTTGGTGCAGATTATTTTACTTTTGGCATATGTTAATTTATTCCATTTTCTTACAAAGATGTAGTTTATTTATTGCTATATGTAAAGATTTAGATGTTTTAAAATTGACAAGCTTTTCAAATTTAGTTCATTTGATAGTTATGTCTCAGTGTAGCTAAATTTAAATTCCTCAGTAGTTTGATTGAATTTTTTTTCAGATGCTTAACGTCTATCATTTTCTATATACTAACAATTTAATTATCTTCTCCAGATTTATGTGTTAGGTTTTGTTTGGATGTTTATAATTTTAAATTACTTATTTATTTTTCTCAATTTGAATAATTTTGCATATTTTATGATTTTTTCTTCTTTGACACACATAAAACCTATTACCACCATTCATCTGTCACTTTGTCACATTGTGTTGGATTATGTGTTGCTATGATGCTGGAAGCTAACCGATCACTATTTCAAATAATAGCAGGGTCACCAATGGTGGACAGGTTTCATTGCAACTTCCAGACTAAGATAGACTAGGAAGAAGGACCTGCTGAAAAGCACTGAGAATATAGTTGGGGGAGAGCAGCATCCTCAACGTAAAGTTGACCTTAATAATGTGGATGGAGTAAAGCTTTTAGGACCTACATTTGCTGATGTGGCAACACTCACTATGAGAAAAAACAGTCACAAACACCCACTAAAAATCAGAACATAGAATGTTCTAAGTATGAATCTAAGAACATTCAAAATCATTAAAAATAAAAGGGGCTACATACAGATCAGTATCTTAGGCATTTGATGTTGTTAGGTGCCGCTGAGTTGGCTCTGACACATAGCAACCCTGAGTGCTAAGGAACGAAACACCGCTCAGTCCTTTGCCATCCTCACAATCTTTGCTATGCTTGAGAGCATTGCCAAAGCCACTGTGTTAATTCATTTCATCAAAGGTCTTCCCCTTTTTCATTCACCCTCTACTTTATCAATTATGATATCCTTCTTCAGGAATGTTCTGACAACGTGACCAGAGTAGGTGAGGTGAAGTCTGGCCATACTCTCTTCAAAGGAGCATTCAGGCTATAATTATACAAGACAAATTTGGTTGAAAGTCTGTGGTATTTTCAGTATTCTTCAGCAACATTTCAATTCAAATGGCTCAATTCTTCTTCAGTCTTTCTCATTCATTGTCTACCTTTCAAATGCATATAAGGTGACTGAAAACACCATGGCTTAGGTCAGGTACACTTAATCTTCAAAGTGATATCTTCTCTCTGACATTTTTATCATTTAAAAGGGCATTCTCTATCTCCCTTTGCAAGAAATTTGCCCAGTACAATACATCCTCTGATTTCTTTGCTGCTGTCATGGGCATTGATGGTGGATGCAAGTAAAATGAAATCCCTGAAAACTTCAATGTTTTCTCCATTTATCATGTTTCCTGTTGATGTAGTTGTGAGGAAATTTGTTTTCTTTATGTGGAGGTGTAATCCATACTCATTCCTGATTTAAACAACACATTATCAATTTTTTTTTGTTGTTGTTCATTTCAAATGACTCCACCTTAGTTTATGTATACGTTCCTCATGAGCACAATTAATTGTTGTATAATCACCATTCTTTGCAATGCTAGTCATAATTCATTATGATGCATACAGTTAAATGCCTTTCCATAGTCTATAAAACACATAAGAATATCTTTGCCTTATTGTTTGCATTGGTGACCTGAAGTGGACTTGAATTGGTCATTTTGAATTGGACAAATATATAGTCTACTATCCCTCATATAACAAATAGAAGAGGAATGACATCACATTGTCAAAAGAATATTTAAGATCTATCATGAAATACAATGCTGTTAGTGGTAGGATAGTGGTAGGAAAGTATTTATATGTCTACAAGTATAACTGGTTATTGTGACTATTATTCAAATATATGCACGAATCACTATTGCCAAACATGACATTCTAATTTTTTACCAACTTCTTCAATCTGAAATTGATCAACAACATAGTCACCATATATTGATAATTACTGGTGACAGGAGTGTCAAAGCTGGAAGCAAAGAAGAATGAGCAATACTTGGAAATTATGTCCTTTGTGATAGAAACAATATTGGGAATAGCATAATAGAGTTTCACAAGATCAATGACTTATTCATTACAAATACCTTTTATCAATAACATACATGCAGACTATACACATGGACATAGCCCAATGGAATACACAGGAATCAAATTGACAATATATGTGAAAAAGGTAATGAGGAAATTCAATATAATTAGTCACACCAAGGCCAGGGGCAGAGTGGAATGTATCATCAATTGCTTGTATATAAGTTCATATTGAAGCTGAACAAAATTCAAAGTCCACAAAATGCAAAGCATGAACTTCAATATATCCCATGTGAATTTAGAGCCTATCTTAAGAATAGATTTGACATATTAAACATTAATGATCAGAGATAGATGAGTTGTGGGATGATACCAGGGACATCACACGTGACAAAAGCAAAGGTGACTGAAAAGAAAGGAAAGAAGGAAAACACCAAAATAAATATCAGACAAGATTCTGAAACTTTCTCTTGAACATATACTTGCAGAATTGAGTGATATGATGGCATAAAGAGGTGAACAAAGGACATCAAAGGACAGCTAGAGAAGACAAAATAAGGTATTATAATGAAAGGTACAGTGATCTGGAATTAGAAAACCAAAAGGGATTGATAGTCTCATCATTTCTCTAGAAAATATGAATAAAAAATTCTAGCCTTGATTTTCAATATCAAAGGATTCTACAGGCATGATTTTGAACAATGCAGGAGGAAGCATCATGGTAAGATAGAAGAAAAAATGTAGTCACTATGCCAGAAAAATTGATTGATGTTCAAATATTTCTGGAGTTAGTGAATGTTCAAGCACTAATGATATTGAAAGAAGAAATTGAAGCTGCACTGAGGATGTTGGTGAAAAGCAGGGCCCCAGGAATTGACAGAACACCAATTGAGATGTTTCAGCAAACAGATGCAATGTTGGAGGAGCCCAATCACAGATGCTAAGAAATTGAGAGGGTAGCTACCTAACCAACTGACTGGATGCTCCATATTTGTGCCCCTTCCAAAGAAAAGTAATTTAACAATAACTGGAAATTATTGAAAAATATCATTAATATTGCATGTAAGAATGATTTTTTTAAACATAATTCACAAAAAATTGTAGCTATTCATCAACAAAAATTGCCAGAAATTCATGTTGGATTAAGAAAATCACACAGAACAAGAGATAGCATTGCTAATGTCAAATGGATCATGTTTGAAAGTGGAGAATACTAGGAAGATGTTTACCTGTGTTTTATTGACTATGCAAAGTTATTCCACCTTGTGGATCATAGCAAATTATGGATAAGATTGCAAGAAAAGAGAATTCCAGAACACTGAATTGTGCTCATGTGAAGCCTGTACATAGACAAAGAGGTAGTCTTTTTATAAAACATGATTTAAAACCACTAGCAATGTGTGCCAAGATTGTATCATTTCACAATACTTATGTGATTTGTATACTGAACAAATAATCCAAGAGGTTAGACTCTATGAATAAAAATGCAGCATCAGGATTAGAGGAAGACTCATCAACAATCTATGATACAACTTTTCCTGCTGAAAGTGAAGAGGACATGAAACACTTACTGATGAATATCAAAGATTACAGACTTCAGTATGGATTACACTTCAACATAAAGAAAAAAAAAATCCTCACAACTGCACCAATAATCAACATAATGATTAATGGATAAAATATTGATTTCAAGGATTTTATTTTATTTAAATTTATAATCAACACCCATAGAAGCAGCAACCAAAATCAAGTGACACAACAAAATACATAAAAGTGTTGCTCCACATCCTACATTGGTGAGTAACAACTGGGGTCTTAAAAGCCTTCAAGCAGCTATCTAGGATGCAGCTAATGGTTTCCTAGCATCGGAAGTGAAGAAGAATGCACAAAAAAAGGAAAAAAAAAAGGGGGGGGGGCATTTAGAAGCAATCAACCCTAGGACACGATGGCCCTCGAGACCAGATGAACTGGATGGTGCCCGGCTACCAATGCCAACCACTCAGGAAAGGATCAAACCTGGAGATCCTGGATAGAGTGGGAGGGAAAAAGTGGAACAAAATCCAAAAACTCAATAATGACCAGAATTCTTGGTCAGATGAAGTCTGGTGAGATTCCCAATACTATGGCCCTGGAATAAAACTCACCCCCAGGGGCGGGCTCTCAGCCCAATGGTTAGCGAGATGTACACGCAGACCACTCAACCCAGGATGCTGCACCCACACACTCAATGGTAATACATCCCCTAAAGCAATAGACCATGGGACACCAAAGGACCAACATTCAAACTGAGGAAATGCAGTACAAACAGGAGTGCATAATTATGAGGGGCACAGGGGGAGTGTTGCAGGGTAGGGAGGGGAGGAAACTGGGTTAGGGTTTGGCATGGCGAATGGGGAATGAAACTAAATGTACGCATGATTTTGAATATAAAACAAGCTCTTAAAATTTAAAAAAAAAATCAAGTGACATTTTGAATTGGCATATCTGCTGTAAAATCCTTTTAAAAGTATTAACAAGCAAAGATATTACTTTGAGAACTAAGGTGAGTCTGACACAACACATGGCATATAGGTACTAACCAGAAGATTGCCAATTCGAATCCATCAGTTGTTGCACCAGAGGAAGATGAGCAAGTCTGCTTCTGTGAAGACCCATTCATCAGTTTCTACAGTTAAATTTCAGTAATATTGATTATATTCATCATATTGTTTTACCATTCTCATTATCTCCACACATATTATTTTACCAACATTAGCTTAGATTCACAATCCCCTAAATTCCTCATCTATGCTCTAGAGATATTGTTGACAATTTCACCTCACATAGAAATTTTTTTTAAAAGATGCAAATCTCCTTTTGAGCTTTCTTTAATAATTTAGCTTGAGTCTTGTTTAGTTTAAAGATGACTTAAGGGGATATTTTTGCTTAATGATTTGACTATTTCCTCAGAGCAATAATTTTCGGGATTCTATGAGTCTTAATAAGACCAGTTAATTGGGATCTTGTGAATATTTAAAATTCTGTTCCACATTTTATCCCCTTTTGATCAGGATCCATTCCTTGTTCAGAGCATAAAGTAATGTTAGCTATTACCATCTAATTCTTCTGAACACATGCTAAAGAAGCATTAGTGCTTGGCAGAAGTTAGAACTGCAGTCTAGTTCCATTTCTGCCTCCTAGGTGTTTGTTTTGGTTTCCTAGTGCCATTCTGACAGGAATAGACCACAAATGGAATGGTTTTAACAAATAAGTGTTTGTTCTCTTACAGTTTCGGAGGTCAGAAGTCTAATTTCCAGGTGCCAGGCTCTAGGGGCTGGGTGAAAGCCCCTTGACATTAAGCTTCAGCTCTGCCTCTTGCTCCCAGCCCACTGGAGCTAGAGGTGTCTCTTCACTCAGGCAACGCTAGACGCTGAGGCTGACAAACCCAGGTAGACAAGTGAAAAGGCATAGTCCCGATGTTACCAAACCACAGGGAAGGCCATTAATTCAAGTCCATTACAAGTCCCAAGACAGGCAGAACCACATGGCAGGCTGCTGAACTCGGCTACATGCAGGGTTCAAGCATACCATGAGCTAGAGACCATTCCCAAAGCTCCTGCTTATAGGCAGGAAGCAGACCACATCCCTAAAGCAGCTAGTTAGCTGTTTGTGGTAGATTCCACCATAGAGTTGATTGCCACTCTCATCATGGGGAGTAATTACCACCAGCCACTCAACCAGGCCCAGCCAAGTTGACAGGCCAACTTAACTATCACAGGTGTCTTCTTATTTTGCTGCTGCAGGCAAAGAGATATTAATTGTTGTATCTTGGTGGCTGCTTACAAGTTTTACCACCCAAGAACTCCTCCCCAAAACAGGAATTGGAACAGTAATTCTAAAACCAATATTAGGCCAATTGACTCACCAATCCTATGAAGCCATGACTATGTAACTTCACAATGAGAGAATTAATCTCATGAGATGTTTAGGTGTTTGGATGTATTTAAGAAGTAACCACATATTTATACTCTATTTCTCTGTGTGTGTGTGTGTGTGTGTGTGTACATTTGTGTTTTGTTTTGGTTGATATTATTGTTATTTGTTGTTGTTGTTGTTATGTGCCATCAAGTTGGACCTGACTCATAGCAACCCCTCCTTGGGTTTCTGAGGCAGTATCACTCTGGATGTAGATTGCCCAATGTTCTTTCCAAGGAATGGATGGTGAGTTTGAACCACCAGCCTTCTGGTTAGTGGTCAAGGGCCTTAATAACTATGCTACTAGAGCTCCTGTTATTTCATCTTTCTTCTTGTGTAGAACTTAATGACTCTACTCATTATGTTGTGCAACAATTATCATTAAGTAGCTTATATATTTTTAAAACTTTCTTTTATAAGCATCCATCTTCTGTCATGTGGTGTGCCATGCTTCATTGCTTCAATTAAATAGTGAACCTTCATTTCTCATTATCCAGTTAGAGACTCAGACTGTGTATAACTTCCTATTAATGTGAAATACAAAACATCCATAGCTTCAGTACCACTTAATATTTTGTATAGTTTGTTTCTAAAAAATGTTATATGCAAAATACTCCTTAAAAACTAAATTTAAGAATTTTTGTTTGTTTGTTTTCATCTATCACTGATATGTCTAGAAGGGGTTCAATGGATCTTGGTCCAAAGCAAAGAATACCAGAAAGATGTTTACATATCTTTTATTGACTATGTAAAAGCATTTGATTGTGGGGATTATACGAAATTGTGGATACCATTGAGAAGAATAAAAATTCCAGAACACTTAATTGTACTCATGAGGAATCTAAATAGACCGGGAGGCTGTCATTTGAAAAGAACAAGGAGACACTGTGTGGTTTAAATCAGAAAGGGAGTGTGTCAGGGTTGTATCCTTTCACCATGTTTATTCAATCTATATGCTGAGCAAATAATCCAAGAACATGGACTATATGAAAAAGAATGTGGCATCAGGATTGGAGGAAGAATTGTTAACAACCAGCGATACGCTGAGGACATAAATTTGCTTGCTGAAAGTGAAGATGACTTGAAGCACTTACTGATGAAGATGGAAAACTACAGTCTGCAGTATGTATTACATCTCAATGTAAAGAAAACAAAAATCTTCACAACTGGACCTTTAAGCAGCATCACGATAAATGGAGAAAAGATTGAAGTTCTTAAAAACTTCACATTGCTTGGTTTTACAATCTGGCCCAATGGAGGTAGTAGTCATGATATCAGACAACATATAGCACTGGGCAAGTCGGCTGCAAAGGATCTCTTTCAAGTGTTGAGGAGCAAAGATGTCTCTTTGAGGATTAAGGTGTGTCTGATACAAGCCATGATATTTTCAGTCACCTCATATGGATGTGAGAGCTGGACAATGAATAAAGAGGACCCAAGAAGAATTGATGCTTTTGAGATGTGGTGCCGGCAAACAACGTGGAAGGTACCAAGGACTGCTAAAAGAACTAACAAATCTGTCCTAGAGGAAGTGCAGCCGGAAAACTCTTTGCAAGAGAGAATGGCCAGACTATGTCTCACCTACTTTGGTCATATTGTCAGAATTGACCATTCCCTGGAAAAGGATATCATGTTTGATAAGGTGGAGGGTCGAAAGAAGAGGGGAAGGCCCTCAAAGAGATGGAATGACACAGTGGCTGCAGCGATGGGCTCAAGTATATAGCAGGGATCACGGAGTTGGCACGGGATGGGACAGTGTTTCATTCTGCTGTGCATAGGATCTGTGTGAGTCAGAGATGGCTTGATGGCACCTAACAACAACAACAACAACAAGGGGTATGACAGAGGTAATGAGGCAGCAAGTGATTACTCTCAATTCCAGCTGGATCAGAAATACAATATGTTGTTGTTGTTGTTATGTGCCATCCAGTCATACCCGACTCATAGCGACCCCTCCTTGGGTTTCCAAGGCAGTATCACTATGGAAGTAGATTGCCCTATCTTCTTTCCGAGGAGTTTATTTAAAGTTTAGTCAGGTGTTTATAGGAATATAGTTATTTAATGTTTTTATTGTTTATATGAATATGTGATTTCTCTTTATTTATTCTGATTCCCTGATCTACAGTTAAGTATGTTTAATAGTTACTACTGTAATTTCTTTCCATTGTATGGGTTACATTATATGCTTTAGGCACAAAGCAAGAGAAAATAATGGAGCTTTCAAATAGTTACACTTCTTGTCTGGGATGAATATAAGATAATTACATTAAGAAAGAGAAGGAAAATGTTGTGCATTTATGAACAGGAAATGGTGATCATTGTCCAAAAACGAATAAAATAAACTAGGGAGATAAAAACTCTGTCTTGATCAAACATAAATCATGTACCACTTACACATTTATGTTAAATTTCTTTGAAATTGGATAATGGATTCCTTGTTTGAATACAAAAGAGCTAGAAACAGGTTAAGCTCTTCAAAATATTACAAGAAGTATATTTTAAGAAAAATTACACTAAGGCAGGAAAATAACAAACTTTTGTTAAGAATATAAATTGTTCTTAACTTCTTTGACTTACAAAAATGTAAAAACTGTGAAATAAATATAAGGAAAGAAATCACACACAGATAAAACATGCGTGAATAGAATAGTGATCACATATGCACACTTTTATTCATATGTATAAACATAAGTATGCTTAAAAAGTTTATTCATTTACACAAATATGTGCCATATATATATATATATATATATATATATATATATATATATTCTTTACAAGGTATTGAACTAAATTCTTAACATGCATCATAGGTAATTCTTACTATAATTTCAAAAATTACCCATAAGATAATTTCAAAAATTACCCCTAAGATAATTTCAAACGTGGGACATCCAAAACTTAGGGAGTTTTAAGTAACCTATCAAAGGGAATCAGTTAATAAGGGGAAAAAATGAATCAACTCAAGTTTGTTTGACCATTAACCAATGTTTATAAACAATTCCATGTAATATAGAAATCATAGTACAGCCATAGCCATACACATGCAAGCTTAGGTACGTTATTGACAGATGAAAGGTCTGACTTGTCAGAATTTTTATTACAGTAGTAAAAATAGTCTCCAACTAGTACAAAATCAAATTCATGAATATTTTAAAGTTTAATTTAATAATTCTTAAACATCTTATATTTAACATTTAACTAGAATACCTTTTCTTCACTTGCCTTAAAGAATAAAAATTGCTTTGGATTGAATATCCATTATAAACTTAGTTTACACACATATTTATTTATAACAAGAATTTCTAATCTTGAGAAATACTTTTTTTCTCTCTCCATTAACTTTCATCTCAAAATACAACATCCAAGGAAGTAATTGATTCTGTACTATGTTCCTTCAGACAAAGTAATAAGGCTAAAATCTAAAGTATCATACAAAATATTTTATTTATATTTCTAACACACACACACACACACACCAAAAAAAAAAAAAAGAAAAAACCCTCTGGAAAATTCCTTGATATTATAAAGGCAAGAAAACAAATGACAATTCTGTTGAAATAAGCAGAGTAGCCTGAAATAAGGTAAAAAGACTTTTTCTCTAATATAGAAGTAAAAGATTTCTATATTATGAATGAGAAGAACAAGGAAGGTTGTGGAACACTTATAATGCCTCTTTGCTCTACTTGGAGACTACAGGGAGGAACAACTCTTTGATACATCTAATAAATGAGATCCCAAACTTTTTTTTTTTTTTAAGAGTCCTCCAAAAATGCAAGGCAATAAGATGGAAACAACTGTTGGTTTTCAGACAGAGCATAGGTTAATTTTTTTTTTTTTCAGTAACTCCATGAAATAACACATAAACAACATAATTAAAATGATTTAAAAAGGGAAGTAATTTTTCATGTATACTTAAGTTGTTGGTAGAACAATATCCATAGTCCAACATTAATATATAAACACACACCTGTTCTTATAATAGAATTTTCTAAGACATTCTAAATGTTGATTTTGTAGATATATATGACTTCCAAAGTTCAGCTGTTATTTAGTATATGGTTGAAATTATCTTTATATATATATATATATATATATATATATATATATTATCTGATAAAACTTGAGTATGTTTGAAATAAACTCTTCCATTTATTAGGGACTTTCTCTCTACTGAAATTCATTAAGTGTGTCCTAATTATGAATATAGGACTTGGCAGGTGATTCAATTCTTCAAAAATATAAACAAAAATCATTTACTGTGTATGCCATTGCTTTTCCTATAATAGGTATTCACTATATAAAGTATTGTTATATAATGACACATTACTGAAAATTTTAGAATTATAAACAATATATTAACATTTATTCTCAACACTCTTAATATTCGTATTTGTAAAGGGCAAGAGGTATTTTAACAGTGAGAGGTAATCGTTATACTTTTTTTCCTAAAAACTTAGCATAGTACAGTACAAAAAGAGTACCAGTCTAGTGTACCACTTAAGATTATAGTTTCTGAAATAAGAAAGACCAAGTTCAAATTCATGTCATATGACTGATTAGTTATGCCTCATAGACTGCCTATTTAGTCTTGTAATCAGTTTCTACATTTACACTGTATGAATTTTTAACAGTATCTATTCAGATGACTGAATGACCAATAACTGGGATATTGTGTCCAGTCTTTAGCACAGTAAGTGACTCATTAAGCTTCATCAATGTTAATTTTCATCCAGTCATATTAGTTGCAGAAGCAGTAGGAGAAATGAAGGAATCATGATACAATGTTGATGATGATAATGACATTTAAGATGAAAGTAAATTTCAAATAGTGAACTTTCTTGTCAAAAAGTTATTTTCCTTTTTTGTATGTAACCTTATAAAATGATAAATGCCTGTCATTTTGCCTAAAAGAAATTAGAGGGTTTTTTTTTGTTTTGTTTTGTTTTCTATTTTCATAAAAATAAAGCTGGGAGACACATAGTTTGTTACAATTAAACAAAACTGTTTATAATAGAAATAGTACTAATGTGAAAAAAATGTGAGTGTATAATGTATGTTGTTGTTGTTGTTCTGTTCCGTTGAGTTGGACCCGACTCAGCGACCCCTCCTTGAGTTTCTGAGGCAGTATCACTATGGAAGTAGATTGCTCCATCTTCCTTCCAAGAAGTGGCTGGGGGGTTTGAACCACCAGCCTTCTGGTTAGCAGTCAAGTGCCTTAGGCACTATGCGACCAGAGTATATGTAGTATGTATACCATTGTTTATATGATATATGAATGTGTGTATTATGTATATTTTCTATGTAATATATCTTACCCTCTGTTAGTCAATTTGTCATACTCTGGTACTTTGCTTGTTAGTATTATGTTGGGAACTGTACCACTGGCATCTCAAATAGAAGTACAGAATCCACTGTTGGGTTTCAGTGGAGATTTCAGACTAACATGGACTAGATCAAAAGCCTGGTGATCTGCTTTAAAAATCATCCAATGAGAACTTTACAGATGTCAACAGAACATTGTAGCACATTGGTGTGGTAAAGAAATGCACTTGTTTGCTCACATGAAAGGTCAAGTTTAAGTTGAAAAAGATTTAAAAATAAATCCAAGAGAGGAGAATACATATTTGATTATATCCATCTGAATTTAGAGATCAGCTCAAGAATAGACTTAATGCACTGAACACTAGTGACCGAAGACTAGAGTAATTGTAAGATGAAGTTAAGGACATTAAACATGAAGAAACACACGGGTCTTTATAAAGATATGAAGGAAAAAAAAGACTAAAATGGATGTCAGAAGAGACTATGAAGCTTGCTTTTGAGTGCAGACTAGCTAAAGCAAAAAGAAGAAATGATGAAGAAAAAAAAAGCTGAACAGAATATTTTTTAAAGATGGTTGTAGAAAACAAAGTAAAGTATTATAATGAGAAAAACACAGTTGGAATTTCTGAAGCAGAATAAATTGATGAGAAAGTTCAAGGCTTGAGTTGCAAAACTGAAGAATTCTATGTGACAAAATTTGATTGATACAGTTATCATTAAAATAAGATGGAAGGGATACTCAGTCATTATACCAAAAACAATTGGTCAATATTCAGCCATTTCTATAAAAGAAATAGCATATGATCAAGAACCAATGGTAGAAAAGGAAGAATTGCAAGCCTTGCTAAAGTTATTGGCATAAAACTAGTCCCCAGAATTTGATTGAATTCCAGTAGAGAGGCATCAAAAAAAAAAAAAAAAAAATGCTGTGCTGGAAATACTTACTAGTCTATGTCAAGAAATTTGTAAGTAAATTACCTAGCCAACTGACAGGAAGAGATCCATATTTTTGCCCATTTCAAGAAAGAATCAAACAGAATATGGAAATTATTGAACAATATTGTTAATATACCATGCTAGAAAAATTTGCTGGAGATATATTTTTTTAAAATAGTTGCAGCTATACATCTACATTTAATTACTCTAGAAGTTAAAATTGGATTCAGAAGAGGGCTTGGAATGAGGTATATAATTTCTGATGTCAGCTGGAAAAGGGTCAAAAGCAGAGAATACCACAACATGTCTTAGTCTGAGTTCTCTAGAAAAGCAAAATCAGTGAAGCTCATATATAATACATACACAGAGACAGAGATTTATCTGAAGGAAATAGCTCACATAATTGTAAAAGCTGACAAGTCCTACGTCTGTGGGTCAGATGTCAAGCTGGAGGGTTCTGCTGGATCCTAGCTACAAGAGCTCACACAAAAATCATGAGGCAATACATCAGCCTGCTGACTTCAGAGGATGACAAATGCATAATCATCAGGTGAGATGGTAAGCTGTTGGCTAACAGGTTGCAAAGGCAACAATCCTGTGATCAGCAGACAGTACAGCAAGCCAATGGTTCAAGTACAATAAATGGAGGTCAGATGAGAATGAGTTAGTTTTAGGACCTAGATTGAGCAAAATGTCATAGAGCTTGGCCAGACATATGCCATAAATATTGAAAGCAGGCCAAAGCCTAGAAGGAATTTCCTTTCAACTGATTGTCTGCTCATAGCAGATCTCATCATGGAGATGATGATATATCATATTAGATCTCATTCTGGGAGATGACTACATCATAACTGTTAAACCAGTTAAGAATCATGGACCATATAAGCGACATACAACTTTAACTATCACAACAAATAATGGAAAGTATTGTGAAGAATGTGAATTCCAGAATCTTTAATTGTACTCACAATAAACATTTGTATAGACCAAAAACCAGTTGTTACAATGAAAAAAAGGAATACTGAAAAGTTTAAAATCAAGAAAGGTGTGTGTAAGTGTTGTGTCATTCACCACACTTATTCAATCTGTAGGCTGAGCAAATAATCAAAGAGACTGGGCTTTATGAAGGAGAACACAACATCAGAATTGGAGGAAGACTAATGAACAATCTATGATACGTAGATGACACAGAATTGTTTGATAAAAATGAACTAGACCTGCAGCAATTGCTAATGAAGATCAAAGACTACAGCCTTCTTACATCATACAGAAAACAAAGATCTTCATTACCGTCCCAACAAGCAACATCATGATTGTCATTACTGTTTTTGTTACATGCCTTGGAGTCACTTCCTACTCATAGAAACCTCATGTATAGTAGAACAAAATGCTGCCCAATACTGTGACATCATCAAGATCATTGCTAGGACAAATTGTGCCACAGTGGTTAAAGCATAAGGCTGTTATCCAAAAGGTTGGTGATTCTAACTCATCATCCACCACACAGGAGGAAGATGTGTCAGTGTGCTACTATACATATTTACTGCATTGGAAATGGTGTTAGGCTGGGTTCTCTAGAGAAGTAAAACCAGTAAAGTTGTATATATATGTTGTTGTTGTTGCTACGCGCTGTCGAGTCAGACCCAACCCATAGTGACCCCTTCTTGGGTTTCTGAGGCAGTATCACTACAGAAGTAGATTGCCTCATCTTCCTTCTGAAGAGTGGCTGGTGGATTTGACCCACCAGCCTTCTGGTTAGTAGTCAAGTGCCTTAGGCACTATGCTAACAGAGATCCCATGATCCCAT
>NW_006922232.1:951436-959372 GCF_000298275.1 Orycteropus afer afer | reverse complement strand
GAGGCTGGGCTGGCAAGTCTCAAGTTCCTGGATCAAATGTCAAGCTGGAGGTTTTTCTCAAATCTTGCAGCTGCAGGGGTTGACAAGCTCAAGATTAGCAGACAGTATAATGCCTGCTGACTTTGGCAGATGATGAATGCAAGATGACCAGGCAGCATGGTGGATTGTTCACTCATAGACAGTTGTAGGTAGCACAACAGGACCTAAATACATAGAAGGGTCCTGAATTTTCCTAGGATGTCCATATATATATTGGAAGCATGCAACACCTCTAAGGAAATTCCCTTTCAACTGATTGACTGCTCAAAGCATATACATCAGATCTTATCATGGGAATAACCACATCACAACTGCTTAAACCACTCAGAATCATGATCCAGCCAAGTTGACACACAACCCCAGCTATCACAGTCCACCCTTCGTCAACTTGGCAGCTGTACACATCTCCTTAACCACATATAATAAATAATGGCAATTATAAGTCATATTTGCACCTAACATTATGCAACTTACATGCATACATCCAAAAATGCATTAACCCTGTTTACATTTTATAGACCATAACTGAAGAAAAAATAAAAATATTTGATGCACACACACAACGAAGAAATCTATCAATCACAGTCCTCATTTCTGCAACTGCTCACACAGTTGTAGCTCGTGTTCAGAACTACTTTCTTCCACCAACCATTCCATATTTTCCTTGCCCTCAGCAAATACCTCAGCTGGTCATACTTCTTTGCCTGGTGGTGTGATCCAAACCTTCATTCCTGAAGGGTCTAGGCCATTAGTAGTCATATAAGAATTGGCTTGCAGTAGTTTTCCATTGATTTTAATCACAGGTCATGGTAGTACCAAGAGTATGGAAAGTTGTCCTAAAGAATATGCTATATTCCAGAAATACTCTTCTTTACCTCTATTATGTAATTTTAGTGCAATTTTCCCATTAGTAATCAGGATCTCCACCACTCAATGTCAGTTTGTAATATGCTAGTGGCTTGTGTGTTGCTGTGAGGTTATGCCATTGGTATTTCAAATACCAGGAGGGTCCCATGGAGGGCAAGTTTCAGCAGAGCTTGTAGACTAAGAAAGACTAGAATTGGCACTGAAAATCTTATGAGTAGCAGTGAAACATTGTCTGATATATTATTGGAAAACTTTATGAATAGTCCTGTAACATTGCCCCATGTAGTGCCAGGAGATAAGCCCCTCAGGTTGGAAGACACTGAAAATATGACTGGGGAAAAAGAGCTGTCACCTCAGAGTAGAGTTGATCTTAATGATATGGATGGATTAAAGCTTTTGAGACATCACTTGCTGATGTGACATGACAAACACCTATATATAATCAAAACATGGGATATATGAAGTATGAATCTAAGAAAACTGGAAGTTGTAAAAAATGAAATGGAACACATAAAGTTCAATCTTCTAGGCATTAGGGAGCTGAAATGGACTGGTTCAGACAACCATATAATCTACTATGCTGGGAATGACAAATTGAAGAGGAATGGCATGGTATTCTTCATCAAAATGAGTATTTCAAGATCTATCCTGAAGTACAATGTTGTCAGTAATAGGATAATATTTATATGTTCACAAGGAAGACCAATTAATACAACTGTTATTCAAATTTACACATCAACCACCAAAGCCAAAGATGAGAAAATTGAAGATTTTTACTGACTTCTGGAGTCTGAAATTGACCAAAGCAATCAAGATGTGTTATTACTGGCAAACACAAAAGTTGAAAACAAAGAAGAATTACCAGTAGTTGGAAAATGTGGCCTTCATGATAGAACTAATGCTGGAAATCGCATGACAGAATTTTGCAAGACCAATGACCTATTCATGGCAAATAACTTGTTTCAACAACATAAATGGTGTCTATCCATGTGAACTATCAGGTGGATCTCGGCTGAAAGGAAAGAATACTACAGAGATGTTTGTTTACTTGTGTTTTATTGACCATACACAAGCATTTTATTGTGTGAATCATAACAAATTATGGATAATATTGAGAAAAATGAGATTTCCAGAACCCTCAATTGTGCTCATGAGGAACCTATCCATAGATCAGGAAGCTGTTGTGTGAACAGAAAAAAAGAGATACAGTATGGTTTAAAATCAGGAACTGATTGTGTCAGGGTTGTATCCTTTCACCATAGTTATTAAATCTGTATGTTGAGCAAATAATCCAGGAAACTGGAGTATAAGAAAAAAAATGTGGCATCAAGATTGGAGGAAGATTCATTTATGTTAAGAAGTAATCCATACTGCAGACTGTAGTCTTTAATCTTCATCAGTAAGTGTTTCAAGTCATCTTTACTTTCAGCAAGCAAGGTTGCGTCAGATATGCAGACAACATAACCTTGCTTGCTGAAAATGAAAATGACTTGAAGCACTTACTGATGAAGATTAAAGACTACAGTCTGCAGTATGAATTACACCTCAACATAAAGAAAACTAAAATCCTCACGACTGGGCCAATAAGCAGTATCACAGTAAATGGAGAAAATATTGAAGTTGTCAAAGACAATCAACACCAATGGAAGCAACATTCAAGATATCAAATGAAGTATTGTATTGGGCAAATCTGATCCATAAGACTTCTTTAAAGTTCTGAAAAGCAAAGATGTCTCTTTGAAGACTAAGGTATGGCTAACCCAAGCCATGATGTTTTCGGTCACCTCATATGCATGTAGAAGTGAGACAGTGAACCAGGGAGAATGAAGAAAAGTTGATGCTTTTGAGTTGTGGTGTTGAAGAATACTGAAAGTCCCATGGACTGTCAGAAGAACTAATAAATCTGTCCTGGATAAATTCCAGCTGGCATGCTCCTTGGAAACGAGAATGGCCAGACTTCATCTCACCTACTTTCGTCATGTTTTCAGAAGGGACCATTCCCTGGAGAAGGGTATCATGCTTGTTAAAGATGATGGTCAACGAAAAAGGGGAAGACCCTTAATGAGATGATTTGACACAGCAACTGAAATTATGGGCTCAGGAATAGCAAGGATTGTGAGGCTAGCACACGACTGGGCAGTGTTTCATTCTGCTCTTCATAGGGTTACTATGAGTTCCAGCTGACTCAATGGCACCTCACAACAATTAGGATCTATCACAACAAAAAGTACAGTAACTCCCTTCTTTGCCTGTTTATCCAGAGGCATGAAGAATCCAAAATGGCAGGATGGTGCTCTTTACTTCTAGTTCAATGCAATCATTATTGTGTCTCTGGGTGGGAGTGTTCCTCCCTTTGGAACTTAGACCTCCAGTCCCTCAGTGAACATGGTCTCAGGACAGGAAGCTAAATTTTTTTGACTGAGCTACTAGGGGTAATAGTGAGTGATACCACTCCCATTTTCATCTCTTGGTTCCTGGAGCCATGAATCCTGGCTGTTAGAGAAACAGCACCAAATATTGGATGCTGGTTTAGAGCACATAAAGCCCCTTGGAGAACACTGCCCCAAACCTTCAAGGTATTTCCACCTAGCTGTTGTGGTAATTGTATTTTTAGTAGGCCATTCCATCATTCTAACAAGCCAGCTGCTTCAGGATGATGGGGAATATGGTAAGATTAATGAATTCCATAAGCATAGGACCATTGCAGCACTTCATTTGCTATGAAGTGAGTCCCTTCATCTGAGGCTATGCTCTGTGGGATACCATGATGGTGGATAAGGCATTCTGTAAGTCCACAGATGGCAGTTTTGGCAGAAGCATTGAATGCATGGAAGGCAAATCTATATCCACAGTAAGTATCTATTCCAGTAAGACCAAAACATTGTTCTTTCCATGATGGAAGTGGTCTGATGTAATCCATTTTCCCACCAGGTCACCAACTGATCAACTTGAAGAATGGTTCCATTTTATGGACTCAGTGTTGGTCTCTGTTGCTAGAAGATTAGGCACTCACTGATGGCAGTAGCCAAGCCGGCCTTGGTAGGTAGAAATCCATGTTGCTGAACCCATGCTTAATATTCATCCCTGCTACCATGGTCACTTTGTTCATGAGTTCATTTGCCAATGACAGGAGTAGCTGGGGAAAAAGAATGACTGGTTTCTGCAGAATGTGTCCTCCTATCCACTTCATCGTTAAAATTCTCCTCTACCAAAGTGACCTTTTTTGGTGAGCACTCACATGAGACACAGATATCTTTACTCCTTTGGCCCATTCAGAGAGATCTATCCATATATCTCTTCCCCTGTTCTGGTTACCTAGTACCGCTCTGACAAGGAATATACCACAAATGGGATGGCCTTAAGAAACAGGAATTTATTCTTACAATTTGGAGGCTTTAAGTCCAAACTCAAAGTGCCAGGTTCTAGGGGCTGAGTGAAAGCCCCTCAACTTTGGGGTATAGCTCTGCCTTCTACTCCTGGCCCACTGGAGCTAGAGGCTTTTCTTCACTCAGATAGCCACTGGTTGCTGAGGCTGAGAAGCCCCAAGGTTCACAAGGAAAAAGGCACAGTCCCGATGTTACCAAACCACAAGGCGGGCCATTAACTTAAGTCCACTATAAGTCCCAAGGTCAGCAGAGCATAGCAGGCTGCTGAGCAACAACATGTGTACATGCAGGATCCAAGCGTGCCATAGGCTAGAAACCATTCCCAAGGCTTCTCCTTATATACAGGAAGCAGACTACATCCCAAAGACAGCTATTAAGCTGCTTGTGGCAGTTCACACCATGGAGTTGATTGCCAGTCTCATCATGGGGAATACTATATCCAGCTGCCCAGCCATTCAACCAGGCCCAGCCAAATTGACACACAAACTGAACTACCACATCCCCATAACTCCTTGTCACCAATTTTCTAATCATGCTGCTTCCAAGTTCCAGACCATCCAGACAAACTTGGCCACAGCCCATGAATCAGTATACAATCGTACATCTGGCCATTACTTGTTCCATGCAAAGTGAACAGCCAGATGCATGGCTTGAAGTTCTGCCCATTGGGGGAACTGCCTTTCACTGCTGTCCTTCAGGGAAGTCCAAGAAAGGGGCTCCAGTGCCACTACTGTCAACTTCCGAGCAGTACCTGTGTATTGTGCAGAACACTCTGTAAACCAGGCACAAGTTTTCTCTTCCTCAGTCAACTGATCATAAAGAACTCTGCATTAGGTGCAGACTGGGAAAGGGAAAGTAATGTGACTATAGCAGAGACTGTAGGCATTTGGGCTACTTCCTTATGCAACTTCTGTGTGACTTTAGGTCTTGCTCAAACCTCATCCCTTATATACCACTCCATTTAATGATGGAGTGCTGCTGTGGACGTCCAACTTTCTAACTCTGTGGGTTCGACAACACTCAGTTCATGATGGACAGCTTAGGTCTCATGGTGACTGGGTGGCCCATGGTTAGGTGTTCAATCTCTAGTAAGGCCCAATAACAGGCCAAAAGCTGTTTCTCAAAAGGAGAGTAGTTATCTGCAGAGGATGGTAAGGCTTTGCTCCAATATCCTAAAGATCTTTGCTGCAATTCACCAATAGGAGACTTACAAGGACTCCAAATAGCATCTCTAACTGCCAGAGAATTCATCCCCATTGGATCAGCTGGATCATATGACCCAAGTGGCAGAGCAACTTGCATGGCAGCCTGAACCCATTGCAAAGCCTTCCGGTCTGGTCCCTACTCAAAATTAGCAGATTTTTTTGAGTCACCTGATAAATAGGCTGGAGCAACACACCCAAATGAGGGATATGTTGCCTGCAAAAATCCAAATAGGCCCACTAGATGTTGTGCCTCCTTTTCAGTTGTGGGGAGAGCCAGACGCAATAGCTTATCCTTCACTTTAGTAGGAATATCTTGACATAGCCAATACCACTGGACCCCTAGAAATTTCACAGAGGTGGAAGATATCTGAATTTTTGTAGGGTTAATTTCCCATATTCTAGCATGCAGATGTCTTGCCTTAAGTCTGCAATCATTGATACGTCTTCCTTACTAGGTCCAATCAGAATAATCAATATAATGTAATCAATATAATGGACCAGCCTGATGTCTTGTGAAGGGCAAAGGTGATCAAGATTCCTACAGATTAAATTATGACATAGAGCTGGAGTGTGGATATATGTCTGAGGAAGCACTGTGAAAGTATATTTTTGACCTTGCCAGATGAAGGCAAACTTCTTCTGATGATCCTTTGAAACTGGTATTAAGAAAAGGTCATTGGACAGATTAATAGCTGTGTACCAAGTACTGGGAGATGTATTAATCTGCTCATGCAATGAAACCACATCAGGAACAGCAGTTGCAATTGGAGTCACCACTAGATTAAGTTTACAATAATTCACTGTCATTCTCCAAGATCCACCTGTTTTTTGCACAGATCAAACAGGTGAGTTAAATGGGGATGTGGTGGGAATCACCACTCCTGCATCCTTCAAGTCCTTGATGGTGGCAGTAATCTCTGCAATCCCTCCAGGGATGTGGTATTGATTTTGGTTTACTATTTTCCTAGGTAGAGACATTTCTAATGGTTTTCAGTTGGCTTTTCTGCCACAAAAGCCCTTACTCCAAGTGTTAGGAACCCAATGTGGGAATTCTGTCAATTGCTGAGTATATCTATTCCAATTATGCATTCTGGAACTGGGAAAATCACTGCAGGGTGGTTTGGGGATGCACTAGATCCACTGTGACATGTACATGAACTAAGAATATATTAATAACTTGACCTCCATATGCCCCCACTCTGACTTTGGGGTCACAGAGACATTTTGTGTCTACTGGAATTAATGACAATTCAAAACCAGTATCCAGTAATCCTCCCAAAATTTGATTATTTCCTTTTCTCCAATGAACAGTTATTCATGGAGAAGGCCACAGATCCCTTTGGTGAAGACTGAGAGAAAGATTGACATAATTTTTTTTGTAATGTAGTGGGGTCCTTCCTCTAGGGGAAACAGACTCCCCTTCATTCAAGGGGATGTGGGTGTGGGTCTGTAAAACTGGCTCAAGTCTGAGAATTGATTGATGGGCCATTACTCTGTATTCTGACAATTCAATATAGACTTCTGCTCATGTGACCTAGAATTTTTCTGTTTATACTGATCAAGTAAATGTTTAGTAGATCTCCCATGTATTTCACTCCTGAGAACATCATGCCCAAGTAATCAATGACCGGTGTCATATTTCCACACAAGTCAGGGTATCTGATTACTGTTTTGACACTCCTATCCATTATGGTAACCATTACTACCTTGTCTTTGTCACTTAACTGCTGCCACTTGGCCCCTACCACAACATGGTCTAATTAGCCCCATTATAATTAAGTGTCTTAATTCAATTAGGGAAGTCCCCACTGTCAAATCTGGCTTACACAAAATAGCAATCTCAGCAATCTTCAAGAATGCTGGATCTCCCTTCACAAATTTGTTCTTCACCACAGCAGTAAAAGGTATGTCTTCTGGTCTCTCCATTTCTGGGTCAATGAGTCAAATAAATCCATTCTAACATGCCAATTTCCCTAAGTCTCTGGATACCTTCTTCTACATTATACCAAGGCAGATATGATACTTAAACTTGACTTAATGCAGGCCACCACACAATCTATGGATCAGTAAGCCAACCGAATAAAAAATTAGATCCTATCCTAACCTCTTGAGCTAAAACATTGAATGAAGACTTTGTGCTTAGAGAACCTGAATCCATAAACTTAGACCAATCCAATGTTACATTTCTTGCATCATTACCGCACACCTTCAATAGCCATTCCCATACACATTCTCCAAGTTTTTGCCTGTACATGTTAGCAAAATCAAGCGGGTCTTTTTGGATGTAGTATACCATTTCCTCAGTGACACTTTTTACTTCACTTTTTGAGACTTGGATGAAAGTCTAGTGTGTTGGATTGGGTTCTCTAGAGAAACACAAAAACCAGCAAAGTATATATATATATATATTTATAGAGAGAGAAAGAGAGAGAGAGAAAT
>NW_006922232.1:943087-944526 GCF_000298275.1 Orycteropus afer afer | reverse complement strand
CCAGTTTGTCCCTGGGATAGTATTACAGGTAGGCCACACCCCTGGGGAAACTCCCCCTAGACTGACCAGCCGCTTAGGACGCAGTCATGTGGTCCATCATGGGAACCACCACTCACAAGTGGAGTCCAGCCAAGTTGACACATCTTCAACTATCACATCTAGTTCTAAGTCTAGAAGTAACAATGGGTGGTTGGGGTGGTTCCTGAGAACATTCAGCAATGTCTTCTATGACATCTACCTCAGGCAATGACCCAGCAGGAATAGTCAAGTCAATCCCATCAAAAGGAGGTGGAAGGATGATGGGTTTATAGTAATCCCTTCAGATAGGTAGGCGGCAGGAGGGATTCAACAGAAAATACAGACTCCATGTCCTCATCTTCCTGACTGTCCATATGTCCCCATCTTAACTTTCAGGATCTCGTGTCTTCCCAATCAGTACCTTCATTTTAACCATTCTGGGTTGGCAATTCAATTGGCATTGTAATTCAGCCACTCTTACAATAAGACTCATGTATCTATCTATCTATCTATCTATCTATCTATCTATCTATCTATCTATTTATTTTGCAATATGAGCTCTGTTGCTAGAAGAAATAAGACTTTCTTTCAAGGCACAGCTGGAGACATTGAGGTCTTTTATGCAGGGCTTGAGCTATAACTCAGCAGCCTTGAAAACATTTCATTTTTTTTCACTGCTGTGTCTAGTGTAAGTAAGACCAACGAATAAGCTTCCTTACACTACTCAAGCTGATAAAATTGCAGAAAAGTATCAAACACGTGATCACTCAGAGCCTCACTTCTCAATAGTGTTTATCTATTGGTAATGCTATTTGCACGAGCTCTGATAGCATAGTGCCTAAGGCACTTGACTGCTAACCAGAAGGCTGGTGGTTCAAACTCACCAGCCACTCCTCAGAAGGAAGGTTGGGCAATCCTACTTCTGTAGTGATACCATCTCAGAAACCAAAGGTGGGGTCGATATGAGTCAGGACCTACTCCATAGCACATAACAACAGCAACGTTATTTGCCATATTAAAGTTGCCACCTCATACCACTGACTAGCACAGCCCTTTGTATTAATGGACACAGAGTCATCAGTGTCTTTAAGATTAATCAATTTAGAAAACCAAAACAGAATTGGTAAGAACCAATTGAGGAAAATCATTCTTATGAATTTGTCTCTCTAGAACCACTCTTGGTACCAAATGTGTTAAGCTGGGTTCTCTAGAAAAGCAAAACCAGTAAAGCTTATATATAACCAAACTCACTGCCATTGAGTCAGATCCAAGTGATAGCAACCCCTCCTTGGGTTTCTAAGGTGGTATCACTACAGAAGTAGATTGCCCAATCTTCCTTCTGAGAAGTGGCTGGTGAGCTTGAACCACCAGCCTTTTGGTTAGCAGTCAAATGCCTTAGGCACTATGACAACAGATCTCCT
>NW_006922232.1:934836-942912 GCF_000298275.1 Orycteropus afer afer | reverse complement strand
CAATCCTACTTCCGTAGTGATACTGCCTCGGAAACCCAAGGAGGGGTCGCTATGAGTCAGGGCCGACTCGATGGCACATAACAACAACAACAACAACATAAATTATAAATGACCAGACTTTGTCTCACCTACTTTGGTTATGTCATCAGAAGGAAACATTCTCTGGAGAAGGGTATCATGTTGGTAAACTGAAAGATCAACAAAAGAGGGGAAGGCCCTCAATAAGATGGATTGACATGGTGGCTGCAGCAATGGGCTCAGGTATAATAGGGATCATGAAGCTGGCACAGGACTGGGCAGTGTTTCGTTCTGTTGTACATAAGGTTGCTATGAGTCAGCAATGGCTTGACTGCACATAACAACAACAAAACAATATAAAGGCTGTTGACTTTGGCAGATGACAAATCCAAGATGACCAGGCAGAATGATGGATTGTTCACTCATGGTCAGTTGTAGTGAGCACAACAGCATCCAGATCTATAGAAGGTTCCCAAATTTTCCCAGGACATCCATATATATACTGCAAGCAGGCCACACCCCTGAAGAAATTTCCTTTCAACTGATTGGCTGCTCAAAGCATATATATCAGATCTCTTCATGGGAATAACCACATCACAACTGCTTAAAGCACTCAGAATCATGGTCTAGCCCAGTTGACACACAACTATAAATATCACAGAAACCCTATGGTGCAGTTCTACTTTTGACTTGACAACTGTGGGTAATGATAAACAGAAAATACTGAAGTTGTCAATTATTTCATTTTACTTAGATCCACAATCAATGCCTGTAGAAACAGCAGCAAGAAATCAAACTAAATATTGCATTGGGCAATTTTGCTGCAAAAGATCTCTTGAAAGTGTTAAATAGCCAAGATGTCACTTTGAGAACTAAGGTGCTCCTGGCCCAAACTGTGACATTTTCACTTGCCTTAAATGCATGCTAAACCTGAATGAATAAGGAAGACTGAGGAATAATTGATGCATATGCATTACAGTGTTGGTGAAGCATATTGAACATACCATGGACTCCCAGAAAAACAAATAAATTTGTCTTGGAAGAAGTACAATCAAAATGTTGTTCAGAAGAGAGGATAGTGAGACTTTGCCTCATGTACTTTGAGCATTTTATGAGGAGTCATCAGTCCCTGAAGGACATCTTGTTTGGTAAAGTAGGGGGCTAGTAGGAAAAAAAAAAAAAAAAAAACTAACAGATCTGTCCTGGAGGAAGTGCATCTGAAATGCTCCTTGGAAGTTTGGAAGTGAGAATGGCCAGGCCTGCAACAAGATGGATTGAGGCAATGATTACAACAAAGGCCTCAAAAATAGCAATGATTGTGGGGATGGTGCAAGACCAGGCAGTGTTCCATTCTGTCATGCATAGGGTCTCTATGAAAGAGAACTGACTCTATAATACCTAACAAAAACACCATTTAGTCGATATGCTGAGCAAATAATCCAGGTAGTTGAAGAAAACTCAACAGGATTGGAAGAGCACTCATTAACAACCTGAGCTATACAAATGGCCTAATTTACTTCAATAAAATGAAGACTTACTTACAGAGCTAAAAGATTATAGTCTTTAGTATTGAATTATACATAAACATAAAGAAATAAAAAATTCTTACAACTAGACTAATAAACATATCATGACAAATGGTGAGGAAATTAAAATTATCAAGAATTTTATTCTTCTTAGATCAACAATCATTGTCCATTGTGGTGGTTAAGGTTGTGCATCAACTTGGCAGAGCCATGATTCCAAATAGTTTAGCAGTTATAATGCAGATATCCCCCATAATGAGATCTGATTTAATGTAATGACCACCAGTCAGTTGAAAGCTAGTTTTCTCCAATATGTATGGATATTCCAGCAAAGATCTCTGCATTTTGTTCAACCTGTGTCCTATATCTAGCTGGTCATCAACTGACCACCAGTTGTTTGGACTTGACCCAGTGTCCCGCCATAATGCCTACCTATCTTGACATTCATTAGCCTACTCCATCTGTGAGTCAGGAACTTCCCATCTGATCTGACAGTCTTGGGTTGTCAGGCCCTGCAGCAATATGAATCAGAAGAAACCTCTGGACTGAATTCCGCTGCACGGTTTTCAGACTTGCCAGCCTTCATACTCTGCAATAGTTGGGTTGTGTTTCAACTGGGCTGTTCCATGATTCTGAATGTTTTAAGCAATTGTGATATGGTTATTGCCATGATGAGATCCGATGTATATCTTTGAGCAGCCAATCGGTTGAAAGGAAATTTCCTTAGCAGTGTGACATGCTTCCAATGGCAATGAAGCAATCTAATTCCGTAAAGATTTACAGCCTTGGACACTCAGTGAGGGTTGCTAAGAGTTGTAATTGACTCAATAGATACTAGTGGGTTTTTGTTGGTCAGAAGAACAGACTATTCAATCTCAGAGAAAGTATAGCCAGAATGCCTCCATAGAAGTTAGGATGGGGAGACTTCATTGTAATTAGTTCAGACATGTCATCAGGAGGGATTAATTGCTGTTAAAGGACATCAAGTTTGGTAAAATAGAGGGTCAGTGCAAATCATTTATATCTGGAACTATTTCCTACTTTCAAGGACTCATGTTTGGAATATAAGTCAGAGTTTTTAGAAGTTGAACAACTGTAGACTAAATGCATTATTTGATGACTAAATGTGTCTGTTTTGGTCATTGCAATATACCCTGCCCTTAGGATTATAAATGACAAATTGTCCAGTCTCCAAATGTTTGATAAATTAAATAGTGTTCTTATTTACTTATTCCATAAATTTTTATCCCAAATTTTACCTCACTGTCACACAGGCTGTGTGTCCACTGTTAATGTGCATGCATTTTTTGGGTTTCTTAGTGCAAGATGGTATTTTGAAGACAAAAACCATCACCCCATTACAATGTGCCAGGAAATCCCAGGAGTATCTCAGGTTTTAAATTATTCCTACAATCTCTGTCTTTTCTGATTAATAGAGATATTGATATGTCCTCAGAAAAACTCTCATAAACGTAATACTATTTCATGCAGTATTTTGTGGGTTTGTTCCAATGCTTTATAAAAAGCTCATTGAGTTGTAATATTATCTGAAAATGTGTGAGGATTTGAATAAGCATAATTAGCAGTACTGCTAACATCTAAAGAACTTAAACCATCTGTCCATTACCAAATGCTTTGATGTGCTGTCATTGTACTAAATGTGTGAGTACTAAGAAAGACTGGCTTAATCAGATCAGGCATTTTACAATAAGCATAATGTTTGATTGGAGTAGCTAAAAACAATAATCCTGATAATTATTCAGTGATTGTAATACATGTTTTTTGAGCCTCTATATACATAGGAAAATATCTTAAAGAAATATAAGATAAATTCACTAATCGGTATGTCTTTATAATTGAATTGTATGCTATGTACAGTCATGCATGATTAATGTTCAAGATGTTGTTGTTATGTGCCATTGAGTCAATTCCACCTCATAGCAACCCTATATACAACAGAATGAAACACCACCCTGTCTTCTGCCATCCCCCAATTCTTGCTTGAGCCTATAGCTGCAGACATTGTACCAATCCATCTCATTGAAGGTCTTCCCTCTTTTTAACTGACCTTCTACCTCACCAAGCATGATATACTTCTCCATGACCAAAGTAGGTGAAATGACATCTGACTATTCTCACTTCCAGAGAAGAATTCCGTCTGTGCTTCTTTTGGGATAGATTTGTTTGTTCTTCTGGCAGTCCATGGTAATTTCAATATTCGTTGACAACACTACAATTCAAAGGCATCAATTCTTCTTTGGTCTACCTTATTTGTTGTCCACTTTTCACATATATATGAGATGACTGAAAATACCATGGTTTGAGTTAGGCACACCTTAGTTACAAAATAACATCTTTGCTCTTCAGCACATTAATCAGGTCTTTTGAAGCAAATTTTCCTAATACAATAAGACATCTGATTTCTTGACTGATGTTTCCATGAGTGTTGATGTGGATTCAAGTAAATTGAAAGTTTTTCATAACTTCCACCTTTTCTCCATTTATCGTCATGTTGTTTACTAGTCCAGTTGTGATGATTTTTGCTTGCTTTATGGTGTGGTGTAATGCATACTGAACACAGTAGTCTTTGATCTTCAGCAGTAAGTTCTTCAAATCCTCTTAACTTCCAGAAAAGTAGGTTGTGTCATATGCATATTGCAGACTGTTATTGAGTCTTCTTCCAATCTGGATTCTGCTTTCCTCTTCATGTAGTCCAGTTACTCATATGTTTGCTCAGCATACAGATTGCATTCAGTTACTTATTAGTAAGGTGAAAGGATTGAACTTATTAGTAAGGTGAAAGGATACAACCCTGAAACACACCCTCTTGATTTTAAATCATGCAGTATTCCCTTGCACTGTTATAATGTTATCTTCTTGGTCTATGTACAAATTCCTTATGAGCACAATTAACTGTTCTAGAATTCCCATTCTTCACAATATTATCCATAATTTGTTATGATACACATAGTTGGATGTCTTTGTATAGTTAATAAAAAAAGGTAAACATTTTTCTGGTTTTCATAGCTTTAATTCAAGATCCATCTAATATCAGTAATGTTATTTCTCATTTCATATCTTCTTCAAAATCCTCCTTGGATTTTTAGAAGTACCCTGTCAATACACTGCTGCAAGTATTTCTGAGTCATCTTCCTCAAAATTTTACTTTTGTGTTACATTAGTGATATTGTTCAATAATTTATGCATTCTGTTTGATCATCTTTCTTTGAAATGGGCACGGCTATGAACTTTTTAAAATCAGTTGTCAAGGTAGCTGTCTTCCAGATTTCCTGGCATAGACAAGTAAGTACCTCCAGAGCTGAATCCATTTGTTTAAACACCTCAATGGGTATTCTGTCAATCCTGGAGACCTGATTTTCACCAAAACCTTCAGCGCAGCTCAGACTTATTCCTTCAATAACATTGGTTCTTTCATTTTACTTATTAGTATTACTATTTTTTAAACTTTGTTCTGGTGAAAACATACACAACAAGACATTCGCTAATATAACAAATTCCACATTTACAACTCAGGGACATCAATGACATTTTTCATGCTTTGCTACCATTGTTGTTATCCTTTCCCAAAATATTCCACCACCATTAGAATAAACTCAATTTTCCACAAACAAAAGCTCCTGCTTTACCCCTCCCTCTTACCCTCTTACTCCAGGTAGCCACAAATAATATTTGGTG
The DNA here is from genome assembly GCF_000298275.1 of Orycteropus afer afer. Classification (NCBI taxonomy): domain Eukaryota; kingdom Metazoa; phylum Chordata; class Mammalia; order Tubulidentata; family Orycteropodidae; genus Orycteropus; species Orycteropus afer. The sequence goes on along the minus strand of NW_006922232.1, from coordinate 937,672 downwards.
TATATATATATATATATATATATATATATATATATATATGCACACATATATATATGGGAGCTCTGGTAGCATAGTGCCTAAGGCACTTGACTGCTAACCAGAAGGCTGGCGGTTCAATCCCACCAGCCACTCCTCGGAAGGAAGGTTGGGCAATCCTACTTCCATAGTGATACTGCCTCAGAAACCCAAGGAGGGGTCGCTGTGAGTCAGGACCAACCCGACTCGATGGCAAATAACAACAACAACAATAACAACAACAATATATATATATATATCTCCTCTCATCCCTGGTAACCAACAAATAAAATTCTCTTCCATGTATAAACTTTTCCTTGACATTTTACAATAATGGACTAATACAATATTTGTCCTTCTGTGATTGACTTATATCACTCAGCATAATGTCCTCCAAGTTCATCCATGTTATGCAGTGTTTTTCAGATTCTATATTATTCTTTAGTGTTGCATAGTATTCTATTGTGTGTGTGTGTACCACAGTTTTGTTATCCATTCCTCCATTGTTGTGCACTTAGGGTGTTTCTAGCTTTTTGATATTGTGAATTGTTCTGTAATGAACATGGGTGTACATATATCTATTCTTGCCCTGGCTCTCACTTCTTTAGGATATATACCTAACAGTGGGAGTGCAGGATCAAATGATATTTCTGTTTCCACCTTTTTAAGGAATCAACATACCAATTTCCACACTGGTTGTACCATTTTTCAGTCCCACAAGCAGTGTATAAGCATCCCAATTTCTCCACATCTTCACCAGTATTTGTTATTTTCTCTCTTGTTGAATTTTGTTATTAATGCTGGGGTAAAATGGTATCTCATGATTGCTTCAATTTGCATGTCTCTAATGACTAATGATTGCTAACCTTTCGTCATGTGTTTGTTGGCTGCCTGAATATCATCTTTGATGAAGTGTTTATTTATGTCTGCCCACTTTTTAAAAAATAGTATTGCTTGTCTTTTTGATGATGAGGTGTGTGAGTTTTCTATAGATTTTAGAGATAAACTCTTTCTCTGATAAATTATTGTTGAATTTTTTTCCCCCAAATGTGGGTTTTCCTTTTACTCTTTTGGAGTACTCTTTTGAAAGTCTTTTGATGCACATAATAACTTAATATTTAGAAGATTCTAGTCACCTGGTTCAAGAGCTCTGGTAGCATAGTCCTTAAGGCACTTGACTGCTAACCAGAAGGCTGGTGGTTCAAACTCACCAGACACTCCTCAGAAGGAAGGTTGAGCAATCTACTTCCATAGTGATACTGCTGTGGAAACTCAAGGAGGAGTCGTTATGAGTCAGGTCTGACTCGATGGCACATAACAACAACAACGATCATCTGGTTTATCTTCTGCTGTTGGTGCATCTTGAGTTATGCTAGATAGTCTTTTTATGCCATAAATTAGGGCCCCTAAGTTTGCCCCTATTTTTTCATTGATGACCTTTATAGTTTTAGGTTTCCCATTTAAGTCTTTGATCTAGTTGGTGTTAGTTTTTGTGAATAGTGTGAGGTACGGATCTTGTATCATTTTTCTGCAAATGGGAATCCAGTTTTGCCAGTACCATTTGTTAAAAAGACATTCTCTTCCCTATTTAATAGATTTCGGCCCTTTGTCAAAGATCAGATGACCATAGGTAGATGGATCAGTTATTGGGTTCTCAATTCTGTTCCACTGGTCTATGTGTCTGTCACTGTACCAATACCTGGTTGTTTTGACAACTGTGACTGTGTAATAATTTTTGAGATCTGGGAGTGTGAGACTTCCTATGCTGTTTTTCTTCTTGAGTAGTGTTTTACTTATCTGAGGTCTCTTTCATTTCCACTTAAAATTAGTGATTGGTTTTTCCATATCTTTAAAGAGTTTTTATTAAACATGGATTGGAATTGCATTCAATGTATAGATTGCTTTAGGCAGCATTGACACTTTCACAATGTTCAATCTTCCTATCCATTAGCATGGCATGTTCTTCCATTTATGTAGTTCTCTTATAGTTTCTTGAAGTAGTGTTTTACAGTTTCCTTTGTATAGGTCCTTTATGTTCCTGGTAAGATTTACTCCTGAGTATCTTGTCTTTTGGTAGCTAGTGTAAATGGACTTGATTTCTTTATGTCTTATCAGAGACCTCATGGCTGGTGTAGAGGAATCCAACTGATTTTTTGTATGCTAATCTTGTATCCTGCCACTATGCTAAATGTCTCTAGTTCCAGTCGTTTTCTTGCCGAGTCCCTTGAGTTTTCTGTGTATAGAATCAAACATCTGCAAATAGTCATAGTTCTACATCTTCCTTACCAATGAGAATGCCTTTGTTTTCACTCTCTTGCCGTATTGCCCTGACTAGGACTTCCAATACAATGTTGAACAGACATGGAGATAGAGGACATCTTTGGTTCTTGTTCACAAGAAGAATGCTTTCAGTCTCTCTCCATTGAGAATAACAATGTTAGCTGTTGGTTTAGAATATACTCCCTTCATTCTGTTGAGGAATTTCCCTTCTATTCCTATTTTTCTGATATCTTTTATTTTTTAATCAGAAATTGATGTTGGATTTTATCAAATGCTTTTTCTGCCTCTCTGGATATGATAATGTAATCCTTTTATTTCACTTACATGATGGATTCTGTTAATTGTTTTCCAATGTTGAAATATCCTTGAATACCTGATTTGAATCCCATTTGGTCATGATGTATTATTTTCTTAATATGTGGTTGGAGTCTATTGGCTAGGATTTTGTTGAAGATGTTTGCATCTATATTTATGAGGGATATTGGTCTGTAGTTTTCCTTCCTAGTGGTGTCTTTGCCTGGTTTGGTATTAGGGTTATGCT
>NW_006922232.1:921314-934215 GCF_000298275.1 Orycteropus afer afer | reverse complement strand
CTTTTTCTCATTGTTGGAGACGTTTGGTAAAACAAGTATGTGGATTTTGGCTCTTTCTTCTTTTTTCATGTGTGCAACTCTTGTTACAAATATCTTCTGGTCATTGCTATGACTGTGTCTGAAAGATTTTGGTATGTTGTGTTTTCATTCTTTTTATTCAAGGAACTTTTTATTTCTTCTATTACCCAATTGTTTTTGAGGAGGGTGTTATTCTGTTTCCATTTCAATGGGTCTTCTTTGTGTTGATTTTAAATTTTATAGTATTGTGGTTTGAGAAGATGCTTTGCAGTATTTCAATGTTTTTAAACTTATTGAGGTTTGCTCTGGAAAATAATTTATATTATGCTGTTGTTGGGTAAATTCTTCTGTAGATGTCCTTAAGGTCAAGTTGGTTGAACATATTGTTTAGCTCTTCTGGGTCTTTATGGAGTTTCTTTCTGGTTCTATCTTTTATTGAAAGTGGTGTACTAAACTCTCCTACTATTACTGTGGAGTCGTCTATTTGTCTTCTCAATTCTGTCAAAGTCTGATTTATGTATTTTGAGGCTCTTTAATTAGGTGTGAAGGTATTTATTATAGTTATGCCCTTTTATTCAACTGATCCTTTAATCATTATGTAATGCCTTTCTTCTCTATTAAGGTCATTTTTGTCTTAAAGTCTGTTTTAGCGGAAATTTATATTTCCACTACTGCTCTTTTTGAATGTCATTTGCTTGATATACCTGTTTCCAACCTTTTATTTTTATTCTCTTTTTGTCTTTGTGTTTAAGGTGAGGCTTTTGTAGACAGAATATTAATGGGTTATTCTCAGTCTGCTACTCTCCATCTCTTGATTGGTACATTTAATCAGTTTATGTTCAGTGTAAGTATAGACAACTATGAATTTATTAATATCATTTTGTTATGTATTGTTGATTTCTGTGTTTCATATAATTTTCTATGCTGAACTCTGTTTTGTAATGAACCATGCTTTCATCTCCTTCATTGTTATTGTTTTAGTATTTGCTAAAAATCTGTGCTTGTCTTCTTTTTCATTTTGATGTGAAGGTTTATTATTTTTCTTTGAGATAACCCTGTAATTTGTAATCTTCTTCACAAGTTTCAAACAGTCTGCTCTATCTCACAATTATCTTGACTTCCTCACCATTTAGAAGTTCAATACCTACACTATTTATTCCCTCTTTTTGATTTATAGTTGTCCTCATTTACTGTGGTATTTAAGGTTATATGTCAGCTTGGCTGGGCCTGATATTGAATGCCTGGGCAGCTGGTGGTAGTTATCCCCCATGAGGAGACTGGCAATTAACTCCATGATGAAATCTGTCATGAGCAGCTGAGTAGCTCTTTAGGGATGTGGTCTGCTTCCTGTATATAAGGAGGAAATTTGGCAATGTTCTTTAGCTTTTTGGCATACTTGGACCCTGCATGTAGCCAAGTCTTCATTCAGAAGACTGCCATGCTCTGGCAGTCTTTGGGCTTTTAATGGACTTGAATCAATGGCCTGTCATGTGGTTTGGTAATATCAGGACTGTGTCTTTTTGCTTGTTAGCCTCAGCTGCCAGTAGCTGCCTGAGTGAAGACATACCTCCAGTTTCAGTGGGTCAGGAGCAATCAACTAAGCTGAAGCCCAAGGTCTAGGGGTGCAGTGTAGTAAATTTCTGGTATGGATTTTCTAGCCATAAGCTGGAATTTGCTGTGAGAAACTGAGGAGCTCCCGATTGTTAAAGTTTTCCACCTGAGGTATTTCTGTTGAAAGTAGCACAAAGCAATGTTCTGGGAAGTTTGCTCTCACTCAGGTGCTTAGAATTCTGATGTTATGGTTTGTTAGTTTGGCCACTCTGCCAGTTTGAACTCTGCTGGGCTCAAAAGGAGCCCTCTTAGAGGCAGAAGGAGTCTCTCTGAGTGCTGGCTTGGAAAGACATGCTGCTGAGAGAAACGTGCTCTTGAGAGACATGAGAGATGCACACTGCTGAGAGACCTTGAGAGACATGTGCTGCTGAGAGAGACCTTGAGAGACACACACTACTGAGAGAGACTGTCAGCTGAGAGATAGTGGGCTGCAAGAGACTGAGTGTATTTCTGAAATTGAGCTGTAGCCTGTTTCTTCCCTAATAAACCCCATAATCTGTGAGTTTTGTGTGGCCACTGCAGTGAATTATTGAATCCAGCAGAGAGGTGGTGGGTGCTGTGGGAGAAACATTTGATGAAAGGGCTACAGGGAGGCAACATGTCTGGCCTCACGGAAACAGACCTTGGACTACTGATGGTGATTCTGTCTTCTTCTTGGGGGGTTAGAGGACATCAGAAGATGTGGCTTTCTTGCCTCTTTGGCAGTTGGTGTCAGAAGTAGTGGAATTTGTTGCAGTATCTCCAGACTCATAAAAGCATGGGACTTTGTAAAAGAAAGAATAAAGTGGACTGGGAAGTGAAATTTTGGTTTATTAGGTGATTACTTTGGTTGGTGTTACCTCTTAAAGGAGATGATTCATTCAGAGGCTAGGGCTTTTGGTTACACCCAGCCAAAGGCCCAAGGCCATATACATAGAATGGGATGGTAATCAAGGTGAAGAGACAAACCTGGAATGTCTAAAAGGATTATGTGTTTTGGATTATGTGTTTATCTGAATATACTACCAGTAATGAATATTCTCTTACCTCCTTGTACATTAGAAATGATTATGGGGTATGAATAACCTAAAGCATGTTAATTCACCTTCAGCTATTACTTGATTGGATATGTTAAAAGGGGAAATAGAATTTACCCAGAAGAAACATAGGCTTTTGTTTCAAGCCCTGTGTGTAGACTATTAGGGGCTTAGGTAGAGAACCTGAGCCCCATCCAGAACTACTGAGAGAACAGAAAATCTGCATTTGAAGATAAGACCTACAGAAAAAATTACTGTTTTGATTTTTTTGAATTTTGAGCAAATAGATATGCTTGGAGTGCATCAAGCCAGGAAAGTTGTGGTCCATGAGAAAAACCCCTTCCAGGATTGAAAGTTAAAGGAAGTCAGGGAGTAGAAGGTTTGTATGCTGATCACTTGTGACCACCTGGTTCCACCTGAGTGGAAATGGGGAAGTGCAGCAAAGAAGAAATGGGCTGAGTTTGGTACTCTTTGACCCAGGCCACAGAGGCTGGGGATGAGTAGAATGGCTGGCTGGTCTGAAATGCAAGAAGTTGTGAGGCTATGGGCATTGAAATAGTCCCTGAAGACTGAGGATGTGAGAGAGGAGCTGACTGGAAGTGAAGGGAAGAGTGTGACTCCCAAACTTGGCAGCTGGTACCTATGACCTAGCAGGGATGACTAGGGCTGAAATGACCAGAACCCAACCAAACTAAGAGGAAGGTGTTTGACACTGAGATGATGTTAAGTTGCTGCAATTTGATGGCTTGCATTGGGTGGGACTTTGCTTGTTTATGGATGCAGATGCCCAAAGTTTCCAAACAGAACAGAAGATTCTCCAGAGAGAAAGGACCATGCTTGTCTCCTCAGAGTACTGATGTGATAAGGATGGGCAAATTAGAAACTGGTTGTTTAAAATGGGGGAAGATATAGGCATGAAGTCCCTGGCTTATACACTTTTATGGGTTATTCTTACACTGATGGTGAAGGGGATGTTAATTTTTGAAGTACAAAAGGGATAATGGCTAGAAAAGCCAGGAGGTGGCCTGTACCATAGTAAATTATCTGTTATGGCTTTTCTAGTCATAGTCTTTTTAAACTCCATGCTGGAATTTGTTGTGAGAAAGTGAGGAGCTCCTGATTGTTAGTTTTCCACCTGAGGTATTTCTGTTGAAAGTAGCACAAAGAAATGTTCTGGGAAGTTTTCTCTCTTTCAGGTGCTTAGAATTCTGATATTATGATTGGTTAGTTTGGCCACTCTGTTAGGCTCAAAAGGAGCCCTCCTATAAGCAGAAGGAGTCTCTCTAACTTCTGGCTGGTAAGACATGCTGCTGAGAGAAACATGCTCCTGAGAGATATGAGAGACATATGCTGCTGAGAGACCTTGAGAGATAAGTGCTACTGAGAGAGGCTGAGAGAAACCTTGAGAGACACACACTGCTGAGAGAGACTGAGAAAGACTGTCAGCTGAGAGATGGTGGGCTGTGAGAGACTGAATACATTTCTGAACTTGAGTTATAGCCTGTTTCTTCTCCAATAAACCCCATAATCTGTGAGTTCTGTGTAGCCACTGCAGTGAATTATCAAACCCAGCAGAGAGATGGTGGGTGCTTTGGGAGAAATGGTAGGTGAATGGGCTGGAGGGAGGCAACGTGTCTGGCCTCCCAGGAATAGGCCTTGGGCTGATGGTGATTCTGTCTTCCTCTTGTGGGGTTAGAGGAGGTCAGAAGATGCAACCTCCTTGCCCAGGCCCTAGAGCCTGGCAGTTTGAACTCAGACTTCTACCCTCCAAAACTGTAAGAGGATATGCTCCTGTTTGTTAAGTCATATATTTGTGGTATATTCCTGTCAGAGCAACACTAAGTAATGAAATAATTTATCAATTGATATCTCTAGTTCCTTGTTTACAATCTTGTAAGCTTATTTTATTTTACATATTTCTATAACTATAATGATTTTTGGGTTATGTCATCATGTGTGTTAATCTTCAGTTGTTGTATTCTGTTGTTGGTTCTCTATCCAAAGGACTCAGTTTAGCATCTCTTGTAAAGTTGCTCTGGTCTAAACAAATTCCCTTATGTTCTGCTTATCTGGAAATGTCCTAATTTCACTGTAATTTTGAGGGAAAATTTTTCTGGGTGTATAATTCTTGGTTGAAATTTTTTTTTTTTTTCTTTCAGGATTTTATATATATCATCCCATTGACTTCTTGTCTGTATGATTTCTGCCAAGAAATCAGTCTTGTTGGTTGTCCTTTTAATGTAAATTTTCATTTTCCCTGTGCTGCTTTCAGATTTTTTTCTTTGTCTTTGGTTTTTGTAAGTTTGATTATGATATGTCTTGGTGATTTTCTTTTGAAGTCTATCCTGTTTGGGGTTCATTGCACTTTTTTAATGGATATAATCTCATTTTTCATCATATTAGGGTAATCCTTTTCAAACAAATCTTTCAAAATTTTCTCTGTTGTTTTATTTATCTCTTTCTGTTCTGGAATGCTGATTACATGTAAGTTATTCCTCTTGACGGTATCCAACAAGAATCTTAGGTTTTTGTTTTGACTTTTTTCCCCCTGATTGATCCTTCAAGAAACTAGCATTGAGGTGTTTTGCCTCAATCTTTAATTTTATCTTCCATTGATTCAATTCTCTTCTTTTGCACATTCAATGTGTTATCTATTTCAGAAATCTATTCTGGATTTCTACATCTTGTTTTTGTATTGTTTCTAATTTTTTATTTTGTCAAATTGTTCTTGTGTTGTTTTCCTAAATTGTTCTAGAATTTAGTCTGTGTCTTAATTAATTTTATAAGAGTTTTCCTTGATCTGTCTCACAATCTATTGAAGGTATGTAAATATAATTCTTTTGAATTCCTTACCAGGGAGTTCCAATGTTGCTTCTTCCTTAGAGATGTTTTCTGGGTTTCTATACTGTTCCCTTGTTAGTCCTTATTTATCTTGTTTCTTTCTTTTTTCAGACTTGGATGGTCAGTTTTCTCCAAGACATTGTGATGTTGTTGTATTTATGTTTAATTTGTGGTTTTATGTTGGTGTGATTCATCCAAGATTTTTTTTCTTTATTTTGTTTTGATATATCTGTGTAGACAGGGCAATGTGTTCCTCCATCCTCTAGCTGTTAGCACTTAGGCACACACCACCTGTCTCCTGGTGGGTGTGATAGAGAATGAGAATGTGTGCACAGATCTCTGTTGCTATTGATAAAGAATAGTTGAGTGAGAGTTGAGCTGTTCTTGGCCACTGTCTGTCATTGGTCAGTTGGTACAAAAACAAGTAGTGGTCTTCACTCAGTGGGTGAGGCTGCTTGAGGTGCAAGTGAGATTGAGTTGTGTGAAAATGGTTTCTGTCCCCTACTCAGACCAAAATTTTAAAAATAAATAAATAAAATAAAAACAAGAAAACAAAACTCTCACTGTATAAACAAACTGGAGCAATTAAAAAAAAAATACATGAAAAGAAAAAAATGAAAAAATTTTTTTTTAAAAAAGACAAAAGAAAGATATGAGAAATAGAGGGAACAGAAAAAAAGGAAAAAACCTACAGTGCCTGGGGAGGGTGGAATGAGAGAAAATATCTAGAAGAAACAGGAAAACTACAAATGGAAAGCTAAGGAATTGGAAGAACCAAAAGAAAGAAAAAGAAGGGAACCCAGAAAAGGGAAGAGAGAAAAAAAAAAAGCAAGAATCAGGAAAGGGAAAAGAGAAAATAAATAGATAGATAGATAGATAGATAGATAAAAACTATGGAGGTGGGGCATGGCACCTATGTTCTGTCAAAGCACAGACCAGAATGGTATTCCTGCTGGTCAAGAAGGTAGGTGGAAGTGGTGGATTGCCACACCTCTGTTCACCAAGAGGGCATGGGGTATAAGAGTAACAAGGGAAATATCGTACCTTTATGGTCATCAGCCTCCAGTGTGGTTGTCCATGATATCCTTTGCAGGCATAATCTATTCTTAAGTCATTATCCAGGTCAGAATGCTACTTGCATATACTCAAAATGGCTACACCACTTGCAAATATTCAAAATGGCTACACTCTCGGGACAGTGGATGGTCCACAGGTCTGTTTGTCTCCTTCTTCCTTGTTTTCCTTCCAGGTTGTCAGGTACCAAGGCATCCCTTGCACATGCAGTCCTTGGAGAGCAGGGCTGATTCTTAGGTTGCTACCAGACAGGCTTGCAAATATTTAAAATGGCTGCACCCTCAAGACAGCTGGCAGTCTACAGCTCCATTTGTCTCCTCACTCACAGTTTTCATTCATATTCTTCAACTAGATGGGCTTTAATCCTCTGCTTTATCCCTTCTATCAAAGTACAGAGTTCCAGGATCATCTTCTGTATCAGTTTCAATTGGTTTCTCATTGCTTTGTTGCAGAGGGTCTGTGTAGCTTGTCTGTCTATTCCGTCATCTTGCCAGAATTATATCAATGTCATTTGTTCCTGATCATATGCTGTCTCCTGAGATGATTGAATGTTGACCAATTCTTGGTATAGTGACACTGTATCCCTTCCATTTTGTTTTTATGCTTCCCACATCATTCAATATTTTGCCCATTGTATTCTTTAGTATTGCAATTTGGGGCTTCAATTTCTTTTCTTCAGTTCATTCAGCTTGAGAAATGCTGAATGTGTTCTTCGCTAATTCTATTTATTTTCCTACTTAATTATAACTCTTTGTCTTCTCAAGCTGCCCTTTGAAATCTGTTCAGTTCCTTTATTTCAAATTTTCTTCATTTCACTTTAGACACTCTCCAGTCAAGAGCAAATTTCAGAGACTCTTCTGACATCCATTTTACTTTTTCTCGTGCTAGTATTATCTTTTTAATGCCTACTTGCTTTCTTCATGTATAATGTCAATGATGTCATCCTATGACTCATCTGGCCTTTGGTCATTTGGTTTACAATGTGTCAAATCTGTTCTTCATATGGTATCTAAATTCATGTGAGGTATCTATAAGGTAATATTTTTGATGCCATGGACTTGTTTTAATTTTCTTCAGTATCAAGTTGAAGTTACATATGAACAACTGATAGTCTGTTCCACAGTCAACTAACTCCTGGCTTTGTTTTGACTGATGATATTGAACTTCCCTATCTCCTCTTTCCACCAAAGTCAATTTGAATTATTTGTATTCCATATGGTGAAGTCCACCTTTATAGTTGGCATTTCTGTTGTTTAAAAAGGTTATCTGTAATGAATAAGGTGTTAATGCTGCAAAATTCTATCATGTGATCTCCATGGTCATTTCTATCACCAAGGTCATATAATCTATCAGTGTTTCTTTTTTGTTTCCAACTTTCTCATTTCAATAACCAGCAATAATCAATACACTTTCATGACATGTCTGCTTAATTTCAGACTGCAGAAGTTGGTAAAAATCTTCAATTTCTTCACTTTTTGCTTCAATGTTTGGTGTATAAATTTGAATAATAGTCATATTAAATGATCTTCTTTGTAGGTGTATGGATATTATGCTGTTACTGCCAGAATTGTACTTCAAGATACACCATGAAACATTATATGTGATGATGAATGTAGTGCCATTCTTCTTCAAATTCTCATTCCCAGCATAGTAGACCACATGATTGTGTGATTCAAACTGACACTACCAGTACTTTTCAACTTAGAAATGCCTAGGATATCTATCTATATGCATCCTGTTTCATTATTGGCAACTTCCAATTTTCCTAGATTCATATATCATAAACAATATCTCATTCTTGTTTTGATTTGCATCTCTCTAATGATTAATGATTGTGAGCAATTTCTCATGTGTTTGTTGGCTGCTTGTACATCTTCTTTGGTGAAGTGTCTGTTCAAGTCTTTTGTCCACTTGTGAATTGGGTTATTTGTCTTTTTGTTGTTGAGGTGTTGAAGTTTTGTGTAGATTTTGGATATAAGTCCTTTGTCAGATATGTCATAGGCAAATATTTTCTCCCAATCTGTAGGTTCTCTTTTTATTCTTTTGATGAAATCTTTCGATGCACACAATAATTTAATTTTTAAAAGGTCCCAGTTATCTACTTTCTCTTCTATCTCCTGCACATTCTGGGTTATGCTTGACAGTCTATTTATGCCATAAATTAAGGCTCCTAGATTTGCCCCTATTTTATCTTTGATGAATTTTATAGTTTTGGGTTTTACATTTAAGTCTTTGATCCAGCTTGAGTTTATTTTTGTGTATGGGGTGAGGTATGGGTCTTGTTTCATTTTCTACAGGTGGATATCCAGTTTTGCCAGCACCATTTGTTAAACAAGCTATCCCTTCCTCATTTAAGAGGCTTTGGGCCTTTGTCAAAGATCAGTTGTCCATAGATGGATGGGTCTATGTCTGAGCTTTCGATTCCATTCCATTTGTCTATCTGTCTATCATTGTACCAATACCATGCTGTTTTGACTACTGTGGCTATAAAGTAATTCTTAAGATCTGGGCATGTGAGACCTCCCACTTTGTTTTTCTTCTTGAGAAGTGCTTTGCTTATTCTAGGTCTCTTTCCTTTCTATATGAAAGTAGTAATTAGTTTTTCCATGTCCTCAAAAAATTTTGTTGAAATCTGGATCAGGATTGCATTAAATGTATAGATTGGTTTAGGTAGTATTAACATTTCACAATGTTTAGTCTACTCATCCATGAACAAGGCAGGTTCTCCCATTTAAGCAGTACCCTTGTTGTCTGTTGTAGCAGTGTTTTGTAGTTTTCTCTGTATAAGTCTTTTGTGTCTCTGGTGAGATTTATTCCTAGATATTTTATCTTTTTCGTAGCTATAGTGAATAGTATGGTTTTCCTTATTTCTTTATCAGAGGAGTCCTTGATGGTGTAGAGAAATCCAACTGACTTTTGTATGTTGATCTTGTATCCTGCCACTTTGCTGAACCTCTCTATTACTTCCAGTAGTCTTTTTATTGAGTCCCTTGGGTTTTCTATGTATAGAATCATGTCATCTGCAAATACAGATAGTTTTAATTCCTCTTTGCCAATATATATGCCTTTTATTTCTCTTTCTTGCCTTATTGCCCTGGCCAGGACTTCCAATAAAATGTTAAAAAGAAGTGGTGATAGAGGGTTTCCCTGTCTGGTTCCCATTCATAAGGGGAATGCCTTGAGTCTTTCTCCATTAATAATGATGTTGGCTGTTGGCATATATACCCTTTATTCTGTTGAGGAATTTCCCTTCTATCCCTATTTTGCTGAGAGTTTTAAACAGGAATGGATGTTGGATTTTATCAAATGCCTTTTTCTGCATCAATTGATATAATCATATGGTCCTTTTTCTTTGTTTTGTGTATGTGGTGGGTTGCACTGATTGATTTTCTGATGTTGCAACACCCTTGCAAACTTAATATGAATCCCACTTGGTCCAGATATATTAATTTTTTGATATGCTGTTGGATTTTGTTGGCCAGGATTTTGTTAAAGATTTTTGCATCTATGTCTGAGTGATATTGGTCTGTAGTTTTCCTTTCTAGTGTTATCTTTCCTTGGTTTTTGTATTAGTGTTATTCTTCCTTCATAAAATGAGTTTGGGAATACTCCATCTTTTTCTATGTTCTGGAATAGCTTGAGTAGCATAAGTGTCAACTCTTCTCTGAGTATTTAATAGAATTCTCCAGTGAAGTCATCAGGGCCAGGACTTTTCTTTGTGGGGAGTTTTTTTATGACCTGTTCAATTTCTTCCCTTGTTATAGGTCTGTTCAAGTTTTCTATTTCTGAGTGGGGTAATTTAGGTAGATCTTGTGTTTCTAGAAACCTGTCCATCTCTTCTAGATTCTCATATCTATTGTTGTACAGTTTTTCATAATATTCTGTCAGTATCTTTTTTATTTCAATTGGTTCTGTTGTGATGACACCATTTTCGTTTACAATTCTTGTGATTTAGGTCTTCTTCTTTTCTTTTGTAAGAAAACAAAAATTTTGTTATGCCAATGGCTTATCGATTTTATTAAACTTTTTGAAGAACCAGCTCTTTGTTTCGTTGATTTTCTCTATTTTTTTTTTGTTTGTTTTCTGTTTAATTTATTTCTGCTCTGATCTCTATTATTTCCTTGCTTCTAGATACTGTAGGACTCTTTTGTTGTTCTATTTCCAGTTATTGTAGTTTATAAGTTAGAGTGTTGATTTCATTTATTTCCTCTTTTTTGATGTATGCATTTATTACTATAAACTCTCCTCTGAGTACTGTTTTTGCTGTGTCTCATAGGTTTTGGTAGGATGTATCTTCATTCTCATTAGTTTCTAGGAATTTTTTTTTTTTTAATTTCAGTTTTTATCTGTTCTTTAACCCAATAGTTTTTAAGCAGAGAGTTGTTCAGCTTCCATATAGCTGATGTTTTTTCCTTGCTCTTCCTATTATTAATTTCTAGTTTTATAACATTGTGGTCAGAGATGATGCTTTGCAGTATTTCAATGTTTTTGAATTTATTGAGGCTTGTTTTATGTCCTAGCATATGGTCTATTTTGGAGAAGGATCCATGTGCACTGGAAAAGAATGTGAATTATGATTTTGTTGGGTGAAGTACTCTATATATGTCTATGAGTTCCAGTTGGTTGATTGTGTTGTTAAGTTATTCTGTACCTTTGCTGAGCTTCTTTTCTGTTGACCTATCTCTCCTTGAAAGAGGTGTATTAAAATCCCTAGGAGCTCTGGTAGCATAGTGGCTAAAGCACTTGACTGCTAACCAGAAGGCTGGCGGTTCAAACCCACCAGCCACTCCTCGGAAGGAAGGTTGGGCAATCCTACTTCCGTAGTGATACTGCCTCGGAAACCCAAGGAGGGGTCGCTATGAGTCGGGGCCGACTCGACGGCACACAACAACAACAACAACTATAAATATACAGTTGTCATTCCTTTAAATTCAGTTAATATTTGCTTCACATATTTTGGAGCATTTTCATTGGGTGCATAAATGTTTATTATTGTAACCTCTTCTTTGTTGATTGACCCTTTCAGCATCATATAATGCCGATCCTTGTGTCTTAAGATGATTTTCACCTTACTGTCTATTTTATCGGAAATCATAATTGCTATCCCTGCCCTTTTTTGGTTTCCATTGGCTTGGTATATTCTTTTCCATCCTTTAACTCTTAATTTGTTTTTATCTTTGTGTCTAAGGTATGTCTCTTGTAGGCAGCATATCAATGGCTCTTCTTTTCTTTTCCAGTCTACCACTCTCTTTCTCTTTATAGGTACATTCAATCCATTCACATTGAGTGTAATTAGTGATAGGTATGAGTTGATTGGTGTCATTCTATTGTGTTTTTTATCATGTCATTGGTGATTCCTTAGTCTGTGTATAATTCTGTGCTGAGTTCAGTTGGTTGGCGATTGCTCTCTCCCTTTTCTTCTTTATAGTCCATTTTGTGTTTATTAAGCCCGTATGTTTTCCTTCCTTCTAAATTTGCTTAGAAGAATTGTTACTCTTCTCTGTGGTTACCTTGGAGTATATTCTTGTCTCTAAAATTTTAGAACAGTGCGTGCTGCAAAGACATCACCATGTTTTCCTCTCTGTTTGAGGGTCTGTACCTAGAAGTTATGTTCCCTCTGATAGGTTAGTTGCTGTTGCTGGGTGCTGCTTGAGTTCCTTGGTTTTTATAGTAGAATGCTTTATGGTCTTACTATGAGTATCTATTTCTGATTTGGTTTTAGAGTTCATGTCACATATCCTGGTTTTCCTGATCTCTGTTGTGGGTTCTCTATTGGTAGGACTTCCTTAAGAATTTCTTGTAGGGTTGGTCTGGTTTTCACAAAGTCTCTTATTTTCTGTTTATCTGAGAATGCCTTGATTTCATCCTCATATTTTAGGGATAATTTGTCTAGATACAGGATTCTTGGTTGGAAATTTTTTTTTTTTTTTTTTCCTTCAG
The DNA here is from genome assembly GCF_000298275.1 of Orycteropus afer afer. Lineage (NCBI taxonomy): Eukaryota > Metazoa > Chordata > Mammalia > Tubulidentata > Orycteropodidae > Orycteropus > Orycteropus afer. Next base: position 921,715 of record NW_006922232.1, on the reverse strand, counting down.
AGTTTTATATATGCCATCCCATTGCCTTCTTGCCTGCATGGTCTCTGCTGAGTAATCAGAGCTCAGCCTAACTCTTTGATTATTATGAGGAATATTTTTTTTTTTTTCCTGGGTAGCTCTCAAAATTTTTTCTTTGTCCTTGGTTTTGGAAAGTTTGATTATAATATGCCTCAGTGTCTTTCTTTTGGGATCAATCATGTATGGGGTTCTATGAGTTTCTTGGACAAATATCTTTCTTCCTTCATGATATGGGGGAAGTTTTCTATTAACAGGTCTTCCACAATTTTCTGTTTTTTTTTTTTTATTCACCTCTCCTTGTTCTGGGAGCTCTAGTAGCATAGTGGCTAAGACACTTGCCTGCTAACCAGACGGCTGGCGGTTCAAACCCACCAGCCACTCCT
>NW_006922232.1:918129-920634 GCF_000298275.1 Orycteropus afer afer | reverse complement strand
TTTTTTAATATTTTGAAAGAGTGATGCTGGTGTATTTTATTTTATTATTGATTCAGGTATGTTGAGTCACTCTGCTGTTTTCTTTGTGATGGTGGAATCACTGTGTGGAATATGGATATGTGTTTCTGTTTGTCGTAGAGAGGGTTTAGAGTGTGAAGTGGGAGTTTTATGGTAATTGGTTGAATATAGTTTCTTCTTTGAATGAGTGAAGTTATTAGTGGAGAAGGTGGGAGCAGAAGAAGGAAAACTTGGTGTTGCTAGGGTCAGTTTCTAGGGCTTTGCATGGGCTGTTATTGATGATGTAGTTATCTACAAGTCCACAGCTCAATCTCAGGAAAGATTCCTGTTGTTAGCGAGTCACCACTTTCCACCAGGCTCAAGCACACTCATAGACCCCGCTTCCAAGGACCCTCGGTGCCAAAAACCCGATTCAAGGCAAATTCCTGGGACCACACTCAGCTGTGGCTTCCTCTTTCTCCCTGCCCTGTGTGCCTGTGGTGCTGGCGCAATCCCCCCAGAACGTGAATGGCTGAAGAGTTTGTCTGTGATATTGCCCACCTGCGGTGCCAAAGATGTGCATGATTTCAGCTGTGCTGGAGTTGGGAAAGTACTTGCTGGTAAACTGTGGTCCCACAATGGTGACAAAGATAAGCACAGACCTCCCAAAGTCTCCCAGGCTGACCCAAGCCCACTCAGTGACCTGCTGAGGGGGGAGCGAGCTCACCCTCCTGGAGCACCAGTGAGCTCTCCACTTGAGTTTCAGTGGTGCTACGTTTGCCCGTTTGCACTCAGGTGACCCAAGTTACCAATAAAAACAGGTCCTGGAGGCAGATCCTTGGGGCTGTTTGCTGGGACATTGGTGTGGTTGCTGGTATGTTGATATAGGGTATCTTCTTTCTTGGCTCAAGGAGATCTCACATGGCCACCCTCACCTGCCAGTCAGTGACTGCCTCAGGGAAGTTTCCAATGGCCTCTCTCAGCTGCCCATATGTGCTCCACCAGGTACATCTTTCTTAGATAAACTCCCTGTGCCTTTCCTCTAATTCTGCTCTTCTGTGTTTGGTGCACTCTGATTCAGTGAGCTGTTCAGAACACCAAAATTCCTAATTCAAACTACTGTACCTAGCTTTTCAAGCACTAAGATGTTAGAGGGAAATAGCGTGGTGCTTACTGATGAGACTCCATTTTGAATCTGGAACTTCTTTTTCTTTAAGTTTGCAAAAAGCTTCATGCTTTTAAGTCAACTTGCTTAGAGGTACTCATTTTTGTGTTTGGTCTTAAATGCATACCATTAGTGATCTCTCCATATCTGATCTAGTTCCTTAGGTGACATACTGCCTATGGCAATTGACTGCTAAGCAGAAGGTTGGTGGTTCAAACCCACCAGCCACCCCTATGAAGAAAGACTGGGCAATCTATTCCCATAGAGATACCATCTTGGAAACTCAAGCAAGAGTTGCTATGAGTCAGAATCAACTTGATGACAGTGAGTTTGATGTTTTTTTTTTTTTTTTTTTTTAACCTGCATTTTTATTAAATTGGTAGCATTCATTGCAGCTGATCTTTTATCAGCTTAGACATTCTTTTCTTTGATTTTGAAATTGTCATTATTGTTGAATTTGACATTCTTATATTCTGAAGACTCATTAACAGTCTGTGATATGCAGACGGTACAACTTTGCTTGCAGAAAATGAGGATGACTTGAAGCACTTACTGATGAAGATTAAAAACTATTGTCTGCAGTATGGATTACACCACAACATAAAGAAAACAAAAATCCTCACAACTAGTCCAATAAAGGGCTTCTCAGTGGATGGGGAAAAGATTGAAGTTGTCAAGGATTTCATATTAACTTGGTTCTACAATCAACACCAATAGATGTAGCAGTCAAGACATCACATGACATATTACATTGGGCAAATTTGCTGCAAAAGAGCTCTTTCAAGTGATGAAGATCAAAGATGTCTCTTTGAAGACTAAGGTGTGTTTGACCAAAGCCATGGTATTTTCAATCATCTCTTATGCCTGTTAGAGCTGGACAATGAATAAGGAATCCCAAAGAAGAGTTGATGCTTTTGAGTTGTGGTGCTGGAGAAGAATTCTAAGAGTACCATGGTCTGCTTTTGTTGCCGTTGTTGTTAAGTGCTGTCGAGTAATTTCCGACTCATAGCGACCCCATGTACAGCAGAATGAAACACTGCCTGATCCTGCACCAGCCCCACAATCCCTGCTATACTTGGGCCAATCATTGCAGCCACTGTATCAATCCATCTCGGTGAAGGCCTCTCCCTCTTTCGTCGACCCTCCACCCTACCAAGCATGAAATCCTTCTCCAGGGAATGGTACCTTCTGACAACATGACCAAAATAGGTGAGATGAAGTCTGGCCATTCTTGCTTCCAAGGAGCCTTCTGGCTGCACTTCCTCCAGGACAGATCTGTTAGTTCTTTTAGCGGTCCATGGTACTTTCAGCATTCTTCGCCAGCACCACAACTCAAAAGCATC
>NW_006922232.1:900351-910344 GCF_000298275.1 Orycteropus afer afer | reverse complement strand
TTCAATTTGAGTGGTGCCACATCAGCAAATGAAGGTCTCGAAAGCTTTCTCTTTTCCATGAGTAAGGCTGGGTTTACTCAGATATTGCCGCTCTTTCCCTGTCCTATTTTGCGAGCCTTTTAGCCTAAACAGAGTATTCCTAAAGTTGCGTGGTAATGTACCAAACAGGAAAACCTTATGAATAGCAAAGAAACACTGTTTGTATATTCCAATACATGTCCACTTTTTTAAAGTAGAAAAATTATATAATTTAGATAATGTTTGGTATTTGCCACAATTTTATCATAAATTATAACAAAATGAAAAAAACAATTTTATATTTATTAAGTAGAATCTAGGAGACAGGCCATGCTTTAGATGTTTAGAATACCTCAGGAATAAAAAGACTATTCACAAAACTTGTGAAACTTAGACTCCACTGGAAGAGAATAAGAGTAAGCAATGAATACAATGGATAAGTATATTTCATATTTTGGGACAAAGTGATACATTCTGTGGTTGTTCGAAGTAAGGAGAGAAGGAGAAGGAGAAGGAGTAGGAGTAGGAGGAGAAAGAAACTGGAGCAGGAAGGATCCAGATTTCTTTGGAGTTAATTTATGAGAAGTGAGAAATAATTAAATATTGGGTGGTCAGGGTGTGTCTCACTGAAAAAATAAAAATTATGAAAATAACTGTTGTATTGAAGCAGTTAGCTGGTGAAATATTATCCTAGGAAGAGAGAACATCTGGTGATAAAAACTCAGATCCTCGAGGGTGTCTAGGACAGTCAAGCAATGTACAATAGGCCAATGTATTTGGATGGGAGATATAGGGGTTAGTGGATAAGAGTAAGAGGTATGGTCAATGCATTAAAAAGCAAAGCAGATCATTCAAGCATTTGATGCCCCTAAAGCCCTTTGCCTCAAATACTGAATGAAATAGGGATCCTAGGTGGATTTTTTCAGTCATAATGCATCACTTTATTTAAAATGACACTCTGAGGAATAAAATGTCCATAGCATTTATGATAAGTAACATAGAGGTTAGAAACATAGTCCCCTTTCCTTATAATTAATTATACAATTAATGATTTTTAGGACCTAGGATACTGAGAACTAAATTTTACATTTTATTCTAACACATTCTTGTTGTTGTTATGTACTGTCGATTCAGACCCGACTCATAGTGACCTCTCCTTGGATTTCCGAGGCAGTATCACTACGGAGGTAGATTGTCCCATCTTCCTTCCGAGGAGTGGCTGATGGGTTTGAACCGCCAGCCTTCTGGTTAGCAGTCAAGTGCTTTAGGCACTGTGCTACCAGAGCTCCTAACACATAGTGCCTGAAAATGCTGAGCATGTACATTGGAATTCAGGAAAAATGTAATAGTTAATTATGTTCAAAATCATTCATTTGTCCAAACAATATTTTAAGTATTTGAATATGTAAGAAATTGTTCTGTTGTACATATGGTGGCTATTAGTCAGAAGCAAGTCGATGCATCTAACAAAAACAGCTGGTATGGATGATACTGCAGTGTACCAAGCAGACAAAAATTTGGGGCTCATTGTAGCATGCATTTCTGGATAATTCATACAGTGATAAAGTTTTTGTTTAAAAAAGTTGTTTTAATTAAACTACCCTTTCATACTGTTTTTACTGTTCATGAAACTACCACTCAAACCTATAGGTAACCAGAGAACAAGTTGTTTTCCTTATATTACACAATTCAATCACAGTAATTATGACTCATAGTACCCTTCAATCACTTACACATTAAGCTTGGTAGGGATTTGGGGAGTCATTGTATGGTATAATTTCCAGTTCTTGTTCATTTACTCTTTGTCTTCTTTGTGTAATATTCTTCAGTCCTTAACAGTGTTCTTGATGGTGAGAAACAAATTTGTCTTTTAATCATTATATTGTCTTGCTCTAGCAATCTGAACAAAAGTGGTCTTGTAAATTGTGAGTGACTGGCTGGTATACTTCATCTCAGTAATTATTTTCACTTTAATAATTAGTCTTCCCTGAGCTAGATGTTCTTTGAAATCCTTGGGTCTTCAGTTAATTGAGCTCCTAAGCATCAATATTTTTAAATTTTGTTTGTCTGCTCTAAACATAATGGCTTTTAATGGATTGAAAGGCCTAGATTAAAATAATTCCAAAATTCCCAATTAATTTTCAATATTATATACACTGCCTATAACTTTCCAACTTTCAGTATGTATGTTCTTTTTTTATTTGCTTTTTTTTTAAAAGAAATATATATTAGATCTCTACCCACATCAGGATATATATATATATATATATATATATATATATATATACACACACATATGTTTTCTTTCTCTTTATTCTCTGAAAAGTTGATGGATACTGCATTCACACAACTAATTCTTAATCAATTTTCCTGCTCTTTCTCTAATCAATGAAAATGACAAAATTATTTCTAGAGTTCATTTGTTGTGGCTACACTATTTGCAAATGAAACAAATAAAGCAAATCTGATGTCATCCATCAGCCATGAGAAGAGCGGATACAACTCTAGCAGGTAACGTGACTGTACTAAGGATACCTTGCTGCACAACACAATTTTTTGTAATGTTCTCAGTGAAAGTCATATAGAGTAATGAATTTTGGCGTTCATACAGCAAACATCCACCTCTGGATATAATTGTATTTGTGATTGTATATTTGAAAATTTGAACATATAATTTGGAAATTAATTAAAAATGATGTATATGATAAACCAGTTGCATATGTTAGAAAACCAATCTTTGAGGCTCAATATTCTTATCTGTAAAACTGACATACTAATAATTTACCTCACTAAATTATTGTGAGAATTTTGAAATATAAAGGTGTGGGGGAGCATTGATAAACTTGAATTCCCATGTTACTTTTAATGAGAATGATTGTATGTAATATTTTACCCCAATCACAATTTAAATTCTAAAAATGTTGAATGACATTCATTATAGAAAGTAATCTACTTCCATGAACTAAATGTACTGACTTTATCAGCTTTTATAATGCCCAGAATAAATTGTAAAATAATGCTTCTCTATTCATGTCATCAGGATCTGGATCTACTTCAGCATTCCATTGTATGTGTCTCAAAAGTTTTCCTAAATTATCAAAATTAAAATTTAATGAAATTCATGTAGTTAAAATGCATGTATATGTTGTTATTGTTGTAATGTGCTGTTGAGTCAGACCGACTCATAGTGACCCCTCCTTGGGTTTCCGAGGAAATGTCACTACAGAAGTAGATTGTCCAACTTTCCTTCCAAGAGGTGGCTGGTGTATTTGAACCGCCAGCCTTCGGGTGAGCAGTCAAGTGCCTTAGGCACTATGCTACCAGAGGTCCTTGCATGTATATATATATATATATATATATATATATATATATATATATATATATATATATGTTGTTGTTGTTGTTAGGTGCCGTCAAGTCAGACCCGACTCATAGCGACCCCTCCTTGGGTTTCCGAGGCAGTATCACTACGGAAGTAGGATTGCCCAACCTTCCTTCCGAGGAGTGGCTGGTAGGTTTGAACCACCAGCCTTCTGGTTAGCAGGCAAGCGTCTTAGCCACTATGCTACCAGAGCTCCTATATATGTATAGGAGCTATATATATACATATATAGGAGCTCTGGTAACATAGTGCCTAAGGCACTTGACTGCTCACCAGAAGGCTTCTGTAGTGATACTGCCTTGGAAACCCAAGGAGGGGTCGCTATGAGTCGCGGCCGACTCGATGGCAAACAACAACAACAAATATATATATATACACACATGCATATACTAACCCAGTATGCATATGCTAACCAAAAGGTGAGTTGTTGAAATCTACCAGACACTCTATGAGAGAAGCAATCTAAAAATCTATTCCCATAAATATTTGAGCTTTGAGAATCCTCTGGGACAGTTCTACTTTGTCCTATGGGGTCATTATTAGTTGAAATTCACTGGTTGGAACACACACACACAAAATAACTAGATGTATATCATCTACACTTATGTAGTTTCCTCTTAAAACATATTTTCAACCAACAAAGACAAGGTAGATAAGAACAAGTTGACAATACAATGCAATTGAAATTAAAATTACACAAAAAATGTCTTTATCTAGAATTCTAGATATTTAAGAATTTGTGAGTATAAAGGATATCTGAAAGAAAAAAGTCAAATTTGATTGAACCTGTGAAATAGTTTGAAAACAGAGAAAATTTAATTAATATCATATACTTTCTAAAATGGACCATTTGGCTGGTTGAAAATTAAGATGGCTCATAGAGAATGGGGCAGAAGCTTCTTATGATCTGAAGAAAGTATCTCTTTTTATTGGGTTTTTAGTGCCCCCAAAAATAAACCAAGCTCACTGCTATTGAATTGATTTGACTCATAGAGACCCTTCTTTGTGTTTCTGAGGTTATATCTCTGTGGAAGTAGATTGCCCAATCTTCCTTCCAAGGAGTGGCTGATGGGTTTGAACCACCAGCCTTCTGGTTATCAGTCAAATCCCTTAGGCTGTACGCCACCACAGCTCCCACTTGTAGCAGCAATAGAGCTTAATCCATAAGAGAAGGGTGTTGTTGCCATTTTTAGGTGCCATCAACCTGCTTCTAACTCAAAGCAACTGTAATTACAACAGAACAAAACATTGTCCAGAACTGCCCTGTCCTTAACAATCCTTGCTTGCTTAAGCCTATAGTTCAGCCATGGTGTTAACCCATCTTGTTGAGGGACTTTCTTTCCTTCACTGACCTTCCACTTTACTCAACATAATTTCCTTCTCCAGGGAATGGTCCCATCAAACAATATGACTAAAGTAGGTGACACAGAGTCTGGCCATGCATGCTTCTAAAGAGCATTCCTGTTTCATTTCTTCCAGAACAGATTTACTCTACTGGAAATCCATGGAGGTTTCAATATTCTTCACCAATACCACAATTCAAATGCAAAATTATTTTTTATTAAAGTGTTATGAAATGACTTTTTAATAAGTAATATAAATAAGGGAATACATTTCTTACAGTGAGGAAGTTCCTACCTAAAAATTCAATTCAGGCTATTTCTTGTTCTGCAACTACCATGCAACTGCTCCTTCCTGTGAATAATATATCACTTGCACTAGACCACCAGCAATAGAGAAAGAACCTCAGCAACTGGTCTGCATATTTTTATTTTAGAAAAATTATAAATGACATTTGGGGATATTAAGCTCCATCTACCAAAAAAAAAAAAAAAAAAAAAAAATTCAAGGGTGACATAGTTCTCACTTTTGAACTTCCCAAGAAAGACCTAATTAAGGAAAGACCATATACCCAAAGTTGCTAGGAGTCAGAATAGGCTCAATGGCAACTGATTTTCTTTTTCTCTTCCTTTTTGTTTGTATGTCCAGGAATATACCAAATGTAATGCAAAGGGTAACATTTATCAAACTATTTAAAAAATGGCTGCAGGATTGGAGAGTCATGGGCATTCCCTTTTAGATACCATGCCCCTGACATAATACAACAATCTTAGCTCTCAGTCTCAGAAAACACACAGTCAACAGGGTTAGCATGGTTAGCAGCTACAATGGCTAAAATGACTGAAAACAATAATTTTGGGCAGTTGTTGTACAACATTCAATCAATCAAAAGCAATCAAATAAATAAATAAATAAATAATCTTCTCTGGATATTGTTGCCAAGAATCTGTGATAATAATTAATTGGAAGAGAAGGCACTGATCCATGGGTGTTGTTGTTGTTGTTGTTGTTGTTATGTGCCGTCGAGTCAAACCAGACTCACAGCGACCCCTCCTTGGGTTTCCGAGGCAGTATCACTACGGAGGTAGGATTGCCCAACCTTCCTTCCGAGGAGTGGCTGGTGCCGTCGAGTCAAACCAGACTCACAGCGACCCCTCCTTGGGTTTCCGAGGCAGTATCACTACGGAGGTAGGATTGCCCAAACTTCCTTCTGAGGAGTGGCTGGTGGGTTTGAATCGCCAGCCCTCTGGTTAGCAGGCAAGTGTCTTAGCCACTATGCTACCAGAGCTCTCACCCCACCATGGGTGGTAGCCAAGTGAATACTGAGATAAACGTTGGAAGGAGTAGCGCTGAAGTATATTGGTAGGAGTTGGGGGAATTGCATTTTTCTAGCACACGAAGCTTTTAGTGAGCCACATGAACACTTAAAACTGGGCTCCTAAAGGCAGACATTTTGGCTGATTAGAATACAGGAGGGGTTTTCTCTTTTCTTTTCTTTTTTTTTTTAAATGTGCTGTGAACACAGGGAATCTGATGCATGGGAAATGCAGGAATGGAAAGCCTGATGCTACCTATAGATGGACACATTCGAGAAACTGTTTTAACAGTTAGCAAAACCTATGATGATAATTTTCTGTTCAAGGCTCATCTACCATATTGACTAAGAGTAGTTACCAGTGAGATATCTGCAGGACACTATTTTGAATTTTGTCATGTAGCCTGCTTTGAATATATGTCCATCGACCAGACAAGTTTAAAAGGGTATATAAGCCCTGAAGCCAATGGAGCAAAAAGGGGAGGTATTTTCCCTGGCTTTGATTTATGGTTCCTGTAAACGAGATTCCAATTAAAGGCTTAAAACTCTTACTGCCCTCGAGTTAAGTCGATTGGACTTGGATTTCCTAGGCGGTACTTCTACGTAAGTAGATTGCCCAGTCTCCCTTCCGAGGAGTGGGTAGATTTGAACTGCCAGCCTTCTGGTTAGCAGTCAAATGCCTTAGGCACTATGCCACCAGATTTAAGGGCTAACCAGAAGGGTAGCTGTTCAAACCGATCAGCAATTCCTCGGAAGGAAGACTGGGCAATCTACTTCTCTAGAGATACCGCCTCAGAAACTCAAGGAGGGGTCGCTGTGAGTCGGAACAGACTCGAAGGCAGTGAGTTTTTTGGATAAAGAACATAGAACAAAATTTTTTGGTTAGTTATTTTGTGTTTTTCACACATATTTGTGTGTACGTGATTTCTGAATAGATAATATATTATGTAAATTTTATAGTGTAGGAATAGCAAAATTCCAATTTATACAAAATATTCCTTTACATTCACAGATCAATGGATTAATTGAAAATTGGCCTGGGAAGATGGAACCATTATTACATAAAATTAGAGGGGTTTAAATGGGACATAAAATGACAGACCTGATACACCCTGCACAAGAGCTTTCCAAAATTATTGCCTTTCAGTCATTTGAGCAATTGTATCTGTTAACCAGGATTGCTGATGGCGATGCTTCTCTGCAGCTCCTAAGCCAATTCTGTGACACTTGATCTGGAACACAGCATGTGTAAAGAAAAATTGAATTCAGAAAACTTCTCAGTATTCTATGAAAGCTTAGATATTATGCAGTTTTACACAAATGTGTTAGAGTGATGATACCAAAACACCTTATATAAGATATAATATGGCCTCAAAAATTTTACTGAATCATTTATTAATTTGTCCTGCTAACAACCATTCCACTTAGTTTTACTTTATCTAATATGTGATAATTCTGGAAATTGCATAAAGTAGAGAGTAAAATATGCAAAAAACTGAACAATTAGTTTGAATCACAAAAGAATATATCTGATTATACTAAACAAATGATGCTTAAAAGTATGAACATTTATGAACAGAGGATTTTCAGGAAAAGCAGCAGAAAATCTAGATGATGATATAGAAAATTGCATAAAGCCTCTTTTTGGTGGTTTAACAATCTAGCCTAAAAATGTTGCTTTTAAAAAATTGTCTAACATATTGTTATTGCAAGTAGTTCAGCATAAAGAAGCACAACTGAAATAAAGGGTGAGCCTTAGCATTTACTCAACTTTTTTAAGTGTTTATTTGTTTTTATCCTTTAATGCTCACCTTGTATTCATAATGTCCTAAGAGTTTGTGATTTAAGAACAAAATAAAGTTGAAATTTTTTATGTGGTGGGAAAAATAAAAAAAGCATCTGATTTAGATTTGTGATTAAAAAACTTTGAGCATCTTTTCCATGGTTGTTTGCTGTTCATAGTATTTTCATTAACACCCACCACACACTCCACAGGCAGCCATCTGTGTCACCGTCTTTAAGAAGCCCTGTCCTACACATCTTCCCTCCTGGTACTGCTGTCTATTACATAAATCACAGAGACATCCGACTGCTTGGAATGGAATCAGAAACCCACAAAGCTGATTGCTGTCAGGATTCATAAGAAGTGTAATTAATAAATTTGTTATTGATATTGGAGCTGTTTCCTTTCCAAAACTTCATACAAAAGTCTAGTGTTATCTAGAGTACATATCAAATTAACTAAGGTAAAAGTGTGATTTTATTTTCATGTTCATCTATTTGAGAGATTCAATGTTTCCTGTTTCATCTCTGCATCTGTCAAGATATCTCCTCTGGCATCATGGCATATCATTCATTCATTCAGTCAGCAATATGCATTTAGGGCTAATTTTCTGATAATTTACAAGACAAATACTTGCCCACATGAAGCTCATATTCTATATTTTAAAATCGATTTTCTGGTGGGAACCAAAAAGGTAACAGCATTCATAAAATCATCGATATAAGCAGGATTCAAAAGGAAATACATAATTATGATGTTAAGAAGAAATAAAATCTTAAACATTAAAAAGAGCAAAACTGGCTATTACCACTGGCAGAAATAGAAAATGAGATAACCAAATTACAGCTCAAGTAAGTCATAAAGATTTTTCTGTAGAACTAATTTGTTTGTTTTTCAAAAAGGGTGTAAAAACGAGGAAATTGCAACTAACCATGAAATAATACAATACAAAAACCACTTCTGTTATGTATATTGTGAACAAAAACATTATTCAGTTTAGGTCAAAGTAATATTTATGGTGCATGGAGGACTGACTATAAATAATGCTGAAATAATTTGGTTTTATGCTTTAAATTTTAAATCTTTTTTTTTTTAATATTAATTTGACCATCTGGTCCTTTAAAGATAAATGTATTAACTGTATGAATTTATCTCACACAAATCTATAATCTAATTTCATAAGAAAGTACCATGTAAATTTGGAACAAGACAAGATTGTTTATATCCAACAGTAAAAGATATTGTCCTAAAAAAATAAATGTAAGAAAAATCATTTAAGGTATTTGTTATATCCACTATTACTCACAATGAGATTTCTGTTGAGTTATGGAATGGACAGCTTTGAAGAGTGAAAATTAGAAGAAAATATAATGTGGTAAATATGTAATTATACCGTAGTGAGTAATATTTCTATTTTGAACTATTTAATTATTATTATTAGAATTGTTAGTTATTAGTATAATATTACCTACCATTTTAGCATACAATATGAAGATTTCCTTTTCCAGGATTCATTATATTGACATAATAACTCTGCAAAATAAACATTGCTATCATTATTTTAGAGAGCTCTGGTAGCATAGTGCCTAAGGCACTTGACTGCTAATCAGAAGGCTGGCAGTTCAAACTATTTGATGGATCTGACTCTGCTGCACTCTGATGAGATAAAAAATAGAGTTCTTTGCCAAGTTTTAGGCACTGAGCTATATGATATTTTATAAAGTAGTATTTCCTGGGTGGTGAAAATGATTAATGCGTTCCACTGCTAACCAAAAATTTAGAAGTTCTACCACCCAGAGGTGCCTGAGAAGAAAGGTCTAGTGGTCATCTTTTGAAAAATCAGCCATTGAAAACCTAGTGGGAAACATTTCTATTCTGAACCACAGACAGTCACTAAAAGCAGTAATTGACTCAAAGATAGCTTTTTGTTTTTGTCACATATAATCAAAATTCTAGGTATTGAATTCAGAAATTCAGGTCACCATGGAAAATGTTAGGTAACTGATGATGCATCATTGAAGACTTCATCACAGAGGCATGAGATGAAAGATTATTATTATTTTTTAATTACTTAAAGGTAATATTCAAATTCCTTTGCTGGACATAAAAATATAAAATAAAATAACATGTCATCAGCCAACCTCTTCACTCTCC
>NW_006922232.1:896735-900201 GCF_000298275.1 Orycteropus afer afer | reverse complement strand
CCTTCTAAGGAGTGGCTGGTGGGTTTGAACTGCCAGCCTCCTGGTTAGCAGTCAAGTGCCTTAGACACTATGCTACCAGAGCTTATATATATATATATGTTAAAATCTCATATAACAGACAAAAAATGAGAATAAAAATATGATGAAGATAGGAGAGTCCTGTTTTTATTATAACCTACTCCTTCTTCCTAGTATGTTAGCATACCTTTGTATATTGTTCTTATTTTTTAAGTGTCATCCAGTTGGCCCTGACCCATAGCTACCCTAGGCACAAGAGAGAAACCCTGCCCGATCCTGTGCCATTCTCACATCATTACTCTACTTGAGCCTGTTATTGCAGCCACCATGTCAGTGCATCTCTTGAGGTTCTGCTTTTTCACTGACCCCCCACGTTACCAAGCATGATATCCTTTTCCAGGGAATGATCCCTTCTGATAATATGGACAAAGTAGGCAAGGCGTCGTCTGGCTATTCTCACTTCCAAGGAGCATTCTGCACACACTTCTTCCAGGACAGATTTGTTCATTCTTTTGGAAGTCCATGGTATTTTCAATATTGATTTCCAACTCCACAATTCAAGAGTAGCTGCTCTTCTTTAGTCTCCTTATTCATCTTTCACGTGTATATGAGGTGCTTGAAAATACCTTAGTCTTCAAAGTGATGTCTTTGCTCTTCAACACTTTCAAGAGTTCTTTTGCAGCACATTTGCCCAGTGTAATATGATGTCTGATTTTTGGACTTCTGCTTCCATGGGTGTTGATTGGTGATCCAAGTAAAGTGAAATTTTTGACAACTTCACTCTTTTCTGTGTTTGTAATGCTGCTGCTTATTGGTCCAGTTGCAAAATTTTTTGTTTTTTTTTAAATGTTGAGCTGTAATCCATATCGCAAATTGCAGTCTTTAATCTTCATCAGTAAGCACTTCAAGTCATCATCATTTCAGCAAGCATGGTAGTGTAGCTCCATATCACAGGTTCTTAATGAGTCTTCCTCCAATCCTTATGCTTTATTCTCTTTATATAATCTAGCTGCTTGGATTATTTTTTCAGTATACAGATTGTGTAATATGGTGTAAGGATACAACCTTGATGCATACACTTCCTGATTTTAAACCATGCAGTGTACCCTCGTTCTGCTTGAACTACAGCCTCCTGGTCTATGTATAGGTTCCTTATGAGCACAATTAAGTGTTCTGGAATTCTCATTCTTCTCAATGTTATCTATAACTTTTATGACCCATAGAGTCAAATGCTATTGTGTAGTGAATAAAACACAAATAAATATCTTTCTGGTATTTGCTTTCTACCAAGATGTTTTCTGGCATCAGCAATGATATACTTCCTTCCACCTCCTTTTCTGAATCCAGTTTGCACTTCTGGAAATTTCCTGTCAATATACTGATGCAAACGGTTTTTGACTTATCCTCAACAAAATTTAACTTGTATGTGATATTAATGGTATTGTTGGATAATTTCCACATTTTGTGAGATAATCTTTCTTTGGAATAGGTACAAATATGTATCTCTTCTTGTCAGTTGGCCAGAGAGTTATCTTCCAAATTACTTGTCATAGATGAAAAGTGCCTCCAGTACGGCATCCATTTGTTGAAACACTATAATGGATATTGTGTCAATTCCTGGAGCCTTGTTTTCACCAATTCCTTCACTGCAGCTTTGGCTTCATCCTTTAATATAATTAGATCTTGATCATATGCCACCTCCTGGAATAGATGAACATTGACCAATTCTTTTTTTACAGTGACTCTGTGTTTTCCTTCCATCTTCTTTTGGTATTTCCTGAATCATTTAATATTTTTCCTATAGAATCCCTCATCATTGCAAATTGAGGCTTGAATTGTTTCTTCATTTCATTCAGCTTTAGAAATGCCAAAAGTGTTCTTCCTTTTTGGTTTTGTAACTCCAAGTCTTCATGCATTCATTATAATACTCTGTCTTTCTGAGCTATTCTTTGAAATCTTCTCTTCAGCTCTTTTATTTCATCATTTCTTCCATTCGCATTGGTTACTCTATATTCAAGAACAAGTTTCAGAGTCTCTTTTGGCATCTATTTTGGTCTTTTCTTCCTTTCCTGTCTTTTTAATGACCATTTATTTTCTTCACGTATGATGTTCTTGATGTCATTCTACAACTCGTCTGGTCTTCAGTTACTGGTATTCAATGAATTAAATCCATTCTTTAAATGATCTCTAAATTCAGATGAGATACAATCAAGGTTGTATTTTGTTTTTTTGTGAACTTCTTTTAATTTTCTTCAGCAATTATTTCTCCTTAAAATATGAACACATTATGATTGCATGCATATTTACAAATAGCAAAATAGCTTTCAAAATTATCTGTTTATTTTCTTCTTTTCAGGAAGTTCTCAATATAAGTGAGTAGATCATTTCCATATTTTAACAGGGTGATAGCTCAAGAGAAATGAAAGAGTTATTAGAGTCACCAATATGTATATAGTTAACAACCATGACAAGGTTATGAGTACCACTAGAGATCACTGTTTGGATCAGGAGGCTATGGAGGAAAAATGATGAAATTAATGACCTATTGCAGGATGAAAAAGAAAAGACTATCATGAGAGTTTTATAGTACAACTGAAACCCAATGTCACGCATGATTAGGGTTTCCTTTATGATCTCACTAGGGAGGTCTGATTCAAATATTTACTATTTTATTACTTGAAACTTCTATTTGCACTTCACATATGTGTATCCCATTAACATGAATTATTCTTGGATTATATATTTTCCTCTCTGTTCCTTGTCTTTTCTTTTTAAATTATTTTTCAGCAAACATACAAATTTTTTTGGGAAAACCAACAACATTAAAACCATTATTTAAATAAGTAATTAATATTAATCAAATTTACTTGTGCATTTCTTCTTTCAATCCAGTTTAACTTATCCTGTCCTCAGTTTGGAGAAAAAAATATATGTTTTCTGTTTTCTTTTCAAAATTTGTCCTATTGGGCATAAACAGTAGTAACTTCTCTGAGGGCGTTGTTAATAGTTGCAAAACTAGAAAGATGTGAATGAATCTATTTTCCAAATATGAAACGAAAAGTTTTAAAGCTCTGCTCACACTCTAACTTCTACTGTTGAGTCTTTAGATGTTTGACCATTGAAAATTTTACTTCTAAAAGAAATCTCTGCATAATACTCCTTGTTGTTGTTGTTATGTGCTGTCGAGTCGGACCCGACTCATAGCGACCCCTCCTTGGGTTTCTGAGGCAGTATCACTACGGAAGTAGATCGCCCCATCTTCCTTCCGAGGAGTGGCTGGTGGGTTTGAACCACCAGCCTTCTGGTTAGCAGTCAAGTGTCTTAGCCACTATGCTACCAGATCTTGTATAATACTCCTTAGGGAAACAATTTATTTTTATAACTTTTGATCACTTTTTCACTCATATATTTCCATTTAAATTATATCTTGAGACACACACACTCACAG
>NW_006922232.1:891079-896579 GCF_000298275.1 Orycteropus afer afer | reverse complement strand
ATTGAATCTACATGGATTTTTCCTGTAATTTTTATCTATTGTTTCTTGTATTTTTCTCAACAATGAAACAATGAGTGATATGATATGATAAGCAATGAGGATTATAAAGGATTAAATTAACACAGTTTAAATAGATTCAAAATTCATTCTATAGTCAAATAAATGCTAGACATTTTTCTTTCTTGGATGTTGAAACCAGCAACATGATTATAAAGATAAATAAAAATTTTTGTGTCAAGGTTGAGAGGATATTAAGAAGTCCATGGAATAAGCACTAAAATCCATTTTTTGTTTTAAGAGATTCAGCAATGACACTGAGATATGCTTTCCATATTCTCACGAGGCTAGGGGGACACAATTCAAAACCCAACAGCTATCAAACTTAAAGACTTTGACACATCCCAAATATAAGTTCAGGCTCTAAAAGTTTAAACATTGAAGGAGAAGTTAAAGTGCCTGTGTAACTCAATTTGTCTTCTGCATAGCAAGAAAAACTCAAGAATTCAACATGCAATATGATTGCCTATTAGAATATTAGATACAAGAGAAAATTTTCAGGAAGAAGATAACATTGTTATAGGTCACAATCATGCCTGAAGGAAAAAAAAAATAAAAAAGCCTGCAAGTAAATAAGATATTTTTATCATATCTGGTAGAAAATAATGGATTGAGTGATTAAAATTATCAGTTGGAGATTATAAAAAAGACTATGTTATTCTGTATGAAGGACCTGCACATAGACCAAGAGGAAGCCATGCAAACAGAACAAAGGGATACTATGTAATTTAAATTCAGGAAAGCTGTGAGTCAAGATACTAGCCTTTCACCATGTTTATTCACTGTGTATATTGAACAAATAAACCAAGAATCTGGGCTATATGAAGAGAATGCAACATCAACATTGGAGGAACTTTCATTAACAATGAATGCATATGACTCAGCCTTGCTTGATGAAAGTGAAAATGACTTCAAACACTTACTGATGAAGATTAAAGACTTAAGCATTCAGTATGGATTATATGTCAACATTAACAAAACAAAATTCTTCACATCTGAACCAATAAATAACACCATGATGAATGAAGAAAAGATTGAAGTTTTCAGAAATTTCATTTTATCTGGATCTATAATCAACCTTCATGGAGGCAGCCATGAAGAAATCAGAGGACATGTTACTTTGAGCAACAAAACTGCTCCATAGGTTTTTCAAGGCTGTGGCCACTCTGAAGTAGATCACTAGGCCGGCCTTTCCAGGCTTCTCTGGATCCTACAATCTTTTCCCCACTAAGTCAAACACTTAATCATACACACAACCCAGGGAGTCCAAGAGAAACAGTTGTTGTTGTTGTTGTTGTTGTTATGTGCCGTCAAGTCAGACCCGACTCGTAGCGACCCCTCCTTGGGTTTCTGAGGCAGTATCACTATGGAAGTAGATTGACCCATCTTGCTTCCGAGGAGTGGCTGGTGGGTTTGAACTGCCAGCTTTCTGGTTAGCAGTCAAGTGCCTTGGGCACTACGCTACCAGAGCTCCCAGAGAAACAGTAGGATGTAGGTAATGTATAATATACTGAGATTAAGCTCAAAAACATAAATTAACTTTCCTCTAAGAGTCTCATAATCCTTTCCTCATTTAACACTGCAATGTCACTAAGAATCATTAGTATTAAGGATTTATCCAGAAGATAAATTTAAGCACAAGTACCCTTTTGCACTCAAAATAATCACTTACATATGGCTACCACCATTCCTCTGCTAGTTTGTCTTATAGTGGTGCTTTGTATGCTGCTGTGAGGTGGGAGCTATGCCACTGTTATTTCAAATACCAGCAGGCACCCATGATGGACAGATTTCATCAGAGCCTCCAGACTAAGAAAGAGTGGGAAGAAAGACATGGCCATCCACCTCTGAAAAAAATTGGTCTCTGAAAACTTTATAAATAGGACAAAACATTATCTAATACATTATTGGAAAATTTTATGAAAAACAATGAAATATCGCCTGAGTTCTACTCCTTGGAAGGAAGATTGGGCAATCTATTTCCATAGAGATACTGTCTTGGAAACCTAAGGAGGGGTCATTATGAGTTGGAACTGAATTGACGATTGTGAGTTTTATAGGGCAAGAAGATCAGCTTCTCAGGTTGGAAAACAATTCAAATATAAAGAAAAGAGCTGCCTTCTCAAAGCTGACTCACCCATATTGATGTGAATTGAATAAAGCTATTCTGAACCTCATTTATTGGTGGAGAATAACTCAAAATGGGAATTAAAAGTTATAGATATTCATTAATAATCAGAACATGAAATGTACAGTGTATAAATCTAGGAAATTAGAATTTGATAAATTAGAATTTATCAAAAATAAAATGGATCACATAAAGGCCAATATCCTAGACATTAGTGAGCTGAAATGGACTGATATTGGCTATTTTGAATCAGACAAACATGTGTATGGTCTACTATGCTTGGAATGACAAATTGAGGGGAATCACATCACATTCAATGCCATAAAGAACATTTCAAGATCTATCCTGAAGTACAATGGTGTCAGTGATAGTCATAACCCTACAAGGAAGACCAGTTAAAAGTAAAATTACTCAAATATATAGAACAACTACTAAAGCCAAAAAGAAAGAGATTGAACATTTTTATCAGCATCTGCAATCTGACATTGACCAAACATGCAATCAACATGTATTGATAATTATTGATGATTAGAACGTGAAAATTGGGGGAAAAAAAAAAAAAGAGAGAGAGAGAAATATCCATGGTTGGAAAATATGGCTTTGGTAATATAAATGAGTCTGGAGATTGCACGATGAAATTTTGTAAGACCAACTGTTTATTCATTGCAAATATGGTTTTCCAACAACATAAATGGTAATTATACATGTAGACCTCACCAGAAGGAGTTCACAGGGATAAAATTGATAAATCTGTAAAAGGGGTGATGAGGAAACTCAAACTCATCAGTCAAAACAAACCATTGTTTATATGCAAGTTCAGGTTGAAGCTAAAGAAAATTAAACAAGTCCAAGACAGCCATAACATGACCTTGATTAGACCATATAGATATCATCTCAAGATACAGATTTGATGTATTATACATGAAGACTGAAAACCAGAGGAATTATGAGATGATATCAAGAACATCATGCATAAAAAAAAAAAAAAAATGTTGTTAAACAGAAAAGAAAGAAAAGATCAAAATGGATGTCAGAATAGATTCTTAAACTTGCTTTTGAACAAAGAGTAGCTAAAGTGAATGGAATGAATGCTGAAATTAAAGAGCTGAACAGAAGATTTCAAAGGGCAGCTCAAGGACACAAAGTAAAATACTATAGTAACATGTTCAAAGACCTAGAGAATCAAAAGAGAACAACATGCTAAGCATTTCTCAAGTTGAAAGAAGTGAAGGAAGAAAGTCAAGCCTCAAAATTTCAATATTTAAAGATTGTATGGGCAAAACTTCTATGGGGACTGGTAGGGAAGCCCAGGAAGCAGTGGCAGATGGATTTGTGGAGGGATAGAACTGCTAGGGAAGGCTGGGAAGTGGCGGGAGATGGCTTTTGAAGGGCTGGAAAGCAGTAGCAAATGGCTTTTGGAGTGCCAGAGCTGGTAGGGAAGGGCAGTAAACAAGAATGGAGCCATTTGGAACTGATAAGGGAGATGAACTGTTTGTCATCTTGTGGTGGCTTGTGTGTTGCTGTGAGTCTGGAGGCTGTGCCACCAGTGTTTCAAGTGCCTACAGGGTTAGTCATGGTGGAGAGGTTTCAGCGGAGCTTCCACCCTAAGGCAGACTCAGAAGAAGGAAGACTCCATCTACGTCTCAAAGAATTGGCCAATGAAATCCGTATGAATAGCAGTGAAACACTGTCTGATATACCACTGAAAAGTAGCCCTGAAACATTGTCTGATACAGTGCCAGAGGATGATCCCCTCAGGTTGAAAGGCACTCAAAATATGACTAGGAAAGAGCTGCCTCCTCAGAATAGACCAACCTCAATGATGTGGATAGAGTAAAGCTTTCAGGAACTCCTTTTGCTGATGTGGCACAACTCAAGAAGAAAGAACAGCAAATATCCATTAATAATTGGAACATGGAATGTATGAAGTATGACTCTAGGAAAATTTGAAGCTGTCAAAAATGAAATGGAATGCATAAAGTTTGATATCCAAGGCATTATTGAGTTGAAATGAACTGGTTTGGCCATTTTAAATCAGACAAACATATGTTCTGCTATTCCAGGGATGCAAAATTGAAGAGGAATGGCATGGTATTCAACATCACAAAGAATGTTTCAATATCTATTCTGAAGCATAATGCTGCCAGTGACAGGATAATATCCATACAGCTAGGAAGAAGACCAGTTAATATTACTATTTTTCAAATTTACACAACCACCACCAAAGCCAAAGTTGAGGAAATTGAAGACTTTTTACCAACTTTTGTAGTATGAACGTGACAGAACACGCAATCAAGATGTGTTAATTATCACTGGTAATTGGAATGCAAAAGGTGGAAACAAAGAAGAATCATCAGTAGTTGGAAAATACAGTCTAGGTGATAGAAATAATGCTGGAGAATGCATGATAATTTTTTGCAAGACCAACAACATTTCATTGCAAATACCTTTTTTCCACAACACAAGTGGTGGCTATATATGTGGACTTTGCCATATGGAGTACACAGAAATCAGATTGACTACATCTGAGGTAAGAGGCAATCAAAAAGCTCAATATCTTCAGCCCAAACAAGACCAGGAGTTGATTGTGAAACAGACCATCAACTGCTCATATGCAAGTTCTGGTTTAAACTAAAGACAATTAAAACAATTCCATGAGACCCAAAATATGACCTTGATTTTATTCCTCCTGAATTTAGAGACTATCTGAAGAGTACATTTGATGCACTCCACACCAAATGACCAAAACCCAGAAGAATTGTGGGATGATATCAAGAACATCACCGATAAAGAAAGCAAGAAGTCATTAAAAAGAGAGGAAAGGAAGAAAAGACTAAAGTGGATGTCAGAAGAGACTCTGAAACTTGTCCTACAATGGAGAGTAGCAAAAGTAAATAAATGGAGAATTGCAGGATAAAACAGCTGAAAAGATTTCAAAGCTTAGCTGGAAAAGACAAAGTCAATTATTATAATGATATGCACCAAGAGTTGGAGTTAGAAAACCAAAAGGAAAGAACATGCTCAACATTTCTCAAGCTGAAAAAACTGAGGAAAAAATTAAGCCTCTAATTGCAATATTGTAAGATTTCACAGCCTATATGTTGAGTGGTGCAGGAACCAACAAAAGAAGAAGGATGGGATACACAGAGTCACTATACAAAAAGTAATTGATAGAGGCAGGGCAAGATGGCGGACTAGGCAGAAGGATTGCACAGACTCTCTTCAACAAAGAAAAGGGAAACCAATTAACACAGACACAGAAGATAATCTTGGACCCCTGAGCCTTGAAGGAAAGGATGCAGATTTGGACTAAAC
>NW_006922232.1:864494-883814 GCF_000298275.1 Orycteropus afer afer | reverse complement strand
TGGGGAGGAAGTGGGAGGGGAGCTGCTGCATTGTAAATTTTGGTCAATGACATGAGACAAATTATATGTGAACTGCTGTATGAAAAGTGAATTTACTCTCTAAATCTTCACCCAAATCCTAAAAAAAAAAAAAAAAAAGTAATTGATAGATTATCATCCATTTCAGGAGGTGACAGATAACCCAGAACCAATGGTATTGAAGGAAGAAGTCAAAGCTGCAGTGAAGGAGTTGGCAAAGAACAAGAATCTGATAATTGACAGAAAACCCATTGAAATGTTTCAACAAAGACTCACTCAGCTATGCCAAGAGATTTTGAAGGCAGCTACTTGATCAAATGACTGGAAGAGAACCATATTTATACTCATTCCAAAGAAAGGTGATCCCACAGAATGTGCAAATTATTGAACAATATCATTACTATCTCATGGAAATAAAATCTTAGTGAAGATAATTCAAATACGGTTGCAGAAGTATATTGACAGAGAACTTCCAGAAATGCAACCTAGATTCAGAAGAGGACGTGGAACAAGGGATATCATTGCTGATGTCATATGCATCTTGGCCCAAAGAAAAGAATATCAGAAAGATGTTTACTTGTATTCTATTGATTATGTAAAAGCATTTGATTGTATGGATCATGACAAATTGTGGATAACATTGAGAAGAATGGGAATTCCAGAACACTTGATTGTACTCAGGAGGAACCTACATATAGACCAGGAGGCTGTCATTCAAACAGAACAAGGGGATACTGCATGGTTTAAAATCAAGAAGGGAGTGTGTCAGGGCTGTATCCTTTCACCATACTTATTCAACTACTATGCTGAGCAAATAATCCGAGAAGCTGAACTATGTGAAGAAGAATGACACATGAGGATTGGATGAAGGCTTATAAACAACCTGAAATATGGAGATGGCACAACTTTGTTTGCTAAAAGTGAAGATGATTTAGAGCATTTACTGATGAAAGTTAAAGACTATAGTCTACAGTATGGATTATTCCTCAACATAAAGAAAACAAAATCCTCAGAACTGGACCGATAAGCAGCATCACAATAGATGGAGAAAAGCTGAAGTTCATATTACTTGGTTCTACAATCAACACCAATAGAAGCAGCAGTTAAGGGATCAAATGATGTATCCCATTGGACAAATCTGCTGCAAAAAAGCCTCTTTCAAACACTGAAGAGCAAAGATATCTCCTTGAAGACTAGGATGTGCCTAACACAAGTCATGGTATTTTCAATCGCCTCATATGCATGTGAGAGCTAGACAATGAATAAGGAAGATCAAAGAATAGTTGATAATTTTGAGTTGTGATGTTGGCAATGAATGATGAAAGTACTGCTAAATGCTGAAAGTGGACTGCTAAAAGGACTAACAAATCTGTCCTGGAGGAAGTGCAGCAGAAATGAGCCTTGGAAGCGAGAATGGCCAGACTTTGTCTCACATTCTTTGGTCATGTTGCCAGAAGGGATCATTCTATGGAGAAGGATGTCATGCTTAGTAAAGTGGGAGTCAGTAAGAGAGGGGAAGGCCCTCAATGAGATGGATAGACACAGTGGCTGAAGCAATGGGGTCAGGTACAGTAGGGACAGTGAGGCCGGCACAGGACCGGGAAGTATTTCGTTCTGTTGTGCATAAGCTGGCTATTAATTGGAGAAAACTTGATGGCACATAAAAACGACAACAACATGGGCCAAATATTGAAGGAATACAGGAAGTCATTGAGCCAAAGATGATTGAAATTCAAACATTTCAGGAGGAAGCATATGATCAAGAACCATGGTAGTGAAGGAAAATGTCTAAGCTGCACTGAAAGAATTGGTGAAAAATGAGGCTCCAGGAATTGGTGACATACCCATGGAGATGGTTCAACACACAGATGCAGCCCTGTAAGAGCTTACTTGTTTACAGCAAGACATTTGGAAGTCAGCTACTTTTCCAACTGAGTGGAAGAGTTTTATAATTGTGACAATCAAAAGAAAGATGATCCACCAGAATGAAATTATTGAATATTATTGTTAATATCACACATAAGTAAAATTTTGCTGAAGAAAATTCAATAAAATTACCAGAAGCATACTAATGGGGAACTTCCCAAAATTCAAGCTGGATTCAGAAGAGGATCTGGAATGAAGGATAAAAACCAAAAACAAACTCACTGCCTTAGAGTCAGATCTGATTCAGAGCGACCCCTCTTTGAATTTCCCAGGTGGTATCACTACGGGAGTAGATTGCCCAATCTTCCTTCTGAGTAGTGGCTGGTGGGTTTGAACCACCAGCCTTCTGGCTAGCAGTCAAATGCATTAGACACCATGCCACCAGAGCTCCCAGAATGAAGGATGTCATTGTTAATATCAGAAGAATCTTGGTTAAAAGTGAAAATACTAGAAAGATGTTTACCTGTGTTTTATTGACTATACAAAGTCATTCTACTATATGAATCATAACAAATTATGGATAACATTGCAAAGAATGGGAATTCCAGAACATTTAATTGTGCTCATGAAAAATCTGTATATGGACCAAGAGACTGCAGTTCAAATAGAACAAGAGGATACTGAATGGTTTAAAATCAGGGATGGTGTGAGTCGATAACGTATCAATTTACTACACATAATCAATCTGTATACTGAGGAATTCATCCAAGAAGGTGGGATATCTGAAGAAAAATGTGAAATCAGTTTGGTGGAAGATTCATTAACAACTTATGATAGGCAATTGACACAACCTTGCTTGCTGAAACTGAAAGTGTCTTGAAGCATTTACTGATGAAGAGCAGACTGTAGTCTTCAGTATAGACAATACCTCAACGTAAAACAAAAATCCTCCCAACTGGACGAAAAAGCAACATTGTGATAAATGGGGAATGAATGAATTGTCAGGGATTTCCTTTTACTTGGACCCATGATCAGCATCCATGAAAACAGAAGTTAAAAATTAGATGTGGTACTGCATTGGATTAATCTGCTCCAAAAGACATCTTTAAAATATTAAGGAGCATCTTTGAAGACTAAAGTGTGCTTAACTCAAGACATGGCATTTTCAATTGTGTCATGCACATTTAAAAGCTGGACAATGAATAAGGAAGATCAAAGAATAGTTGATGCCATTGAATTGTGGTGTTGGCAAAGAGTATAGAAAATATCATGGAATGACAGAAGAAAAAAACAGACTTGTTTTGGAAGAAATGCATCTGGAATGCTCCTTGGATGCAGGAATACCAGATTTTTTGTCACCTACTTTGTTCATATTGTCAGAAAATACCACACCCTGGAGAAGGATATCATGCTTGGTAAAGTAGATGGTCAGCAAAAAAGGATAAGACCCTCAATGAGATGGATTGACACAGTGGCTGCAGTGATAGGATCGAGTAGCAATGATTCATGTACGACAAGGCATTGTTTCATTCTATTGTACATAGGATCATTATGAGTTGGAACTGACTCAACCTAACAACGACAACATTGCTTCCTCACCCTTTTCAATTTCCTTATGTATGTTGAATTTTCTCTCAAATCAGGGTATCTGAAAGTGAATCAATTGACATTTTTTCTGCTCTTCTTGCTGAGGATCATCCAACAACCTGACCACTGTAACTCTGAAAACTCTTCTTGTTTGTCTATAAAACCAAATATAATTTGCCTCTTCAGCTCCATTCATTATGATTTCAAAAGCAATATGGAGTTATCAGTAATACAACTCTCAACAATATATTCTACAATTACAATTACAATTACTGTGAACTAGAATGTGATAATAACATTCATTTGAATAAGTAACTCAGCATTAATTATCATCATACATGATTTAAAGAAAGACTATTCAAATATTTGTAATTTATAACACTAAAACTTGCACCAATAAGCTTCTTTGTGCCCTGGGTTGTCAAATTGCCACTGTAAAATTAAGGACACATCCTAAGACCTCATCCACATGATCTGTAGTGAATGTATTTTGTGTCTTGAAAAGATAAAGAATAAGTATTGCTTAAAAACAAAACGACAACAACAAAAAAGAAACTTCATTGCCATCAAATCTATTCCGACTCACAGCAACACTTACTGGGTTTCCAAGGCTGTCAATCTTTATGGAAACAGAGTGCCTCATCTTTCTTCCTTGAGCAGCTAGAAGGTTCAAACCACTGATGCTTTGTTCAGCAGCCAAATGCCTTAAATACTACACCACCACAGCTCTTTAAGTACTGCTTGGGTAAAAGAAATCACAGTCAAATATTCACAAAGTGGATATTTTAAAACATTATTGCCTTCTAGGACTAGTGTTTTATAAAGTGATTATAGTGACCATTATGGTGGCATTACAATAAATATTACACTTAGTCATTGGCATTCATTGTCATTTTTAATTTCAACAAAAGTCTTTTGGGTTAGGAATTGTCATTGTTTCTATTTTACTAGTGAGGATATTGAAGAATAGAAAGGTTAAATGACCTGTACTAAATAACAAAGTTAATAAAGTCTGAGCAAAGTTGTTGACATGAAAGACTAAACATATTTAAAGACAGTTTAAGATGTCTCTCCAGAGTTTTAAATGTGTTGTAGAAATATCCTTTTGAGCAGTGAGAAAGAAAACAAATATACCTATAGCTATATCTATCTTCCTGATAAATAAATTTTACTTTATATTCTCTGATTATTTACATGTAATACATCAATTTTCTGCTAACAAGACTGAAAAATGTAGGGTGTTTAGACAAATTTATTTAAACAATTGGAAAAAGAAAGCCAAAATATAAGCAAACACTCCTGAATTGATAAGTACACTAGTGGGGGTACCATGTACAATACACAGGAAGTAAGACAACTGTTCTGGTTACCCAGTGCCACTATGACAGGAATACACCACAAATGGGGTGGCCTTAACAAACAGGAGTTTATTCTTTTACAGTTTGGAGGCTTTAAGTCCAAATTCAAAGTGCCAGGCTCTAGGGGCTGGATGAAAGCCTTTCAGCCTTGGCCTTCAGCTCGGCCTTCAGCTCCTGCCCCACAGAAGCTAGAGGCTTTTCTTCACTCATACAGCTGTTGGCTGCTAAGGCTGCCAAGCCCAAGGTTGACAAGTAAAAAAGGCATAGTCCCAATGTTACCAAGCCACACGGCAGGCCATTAATTCAAGTCCATTTTAAGTCCCCAGGTCAGGGGAGCATGGCAGGCTGCTGAACGACACAGTTATATGCAAGGTCCAAGTGTGCCATAAGCTAGAGACCATTCCCAAAGCTGTTTCTTATATATGGGAAGTAGACAACATACCCAAAGCAGCTACTCAGCTGCTTGTGGTAGATCCCACCATGGAGTTGATTGCCAGTCTCATCATGGCGAATAACTACCACCGGCTCCCCAGCCACTCAACCAACCAGGCCCAGTCAAGTTGGCACACAGGTGATTAAATCTGATATATTGTAAATAGATACTAACATATATACAAAAAGCATATCAAATTTTCTTTATCAATGTATGTGATGGTTAAATTTATGTGTCACCTTGACTAGGCCATGATCCTCAGTGATTTGGCGATTATGTGATGGTATAATTTGGTAGTTATATAAAAATGTAGTTTTCTCCATTTTGTGATATTATATAATCACTTCTATGATGTGGTCTGATGTGATCAGGCAACCAGATATAAGGGGAATTTCCTTGGGTGTGTGGCTTGCATCAAATATATATGGACTTTTTAACAAATAGCATTTTTTTTTTTTTTTTTTGCTTTTTTGTTGCTGTGGATCCTGCACCCAGCTGTTCATCATTTGATCTCTAGTTTTTAGGATTTGTCAGCCTCAGCAGCCTGTGAGCCAGCAGCCTGCCATCTGACCTACTGATGTTGGATTTGTCAGCCCCTGCAGCTCTGTGAATGGGGAGAATCCTCTTGACTCATAGACTTGGGACTTGCTGGTCTCTACAACCAAATGAGCCATTTCCTTAAGACAAATACATATTTTAATGGTTTTGTTTCTCTAGATAACTGCCTAAGATAAGCACTCTCAAGCATCAATATCATACCTTTTTTTTTTTTTTTTTTTTTAATACTTTCTCCAATGTTATATACTGTCTCATAGCTTTAGCCTGGAGTTAGAAAAGCAAAAGGGGAGAACACGCTCAGCATTTCTTAAACTGAAAGAATTGAGGAAAAATGGAAGTCTCAAGTTGAGATATTGAAAGATTCTAAGGGCAAAATATTGAATGCTTTAGGAAGCATAAAAAGAAGATGGAAGGAATACACAAAGTCACTGTATCAAAAATAACTGGTTGATCTTCATCCATTTCAGGAAGTGGCATATGTTCAAGAACCAATGGTATTGAGGAAAGAGTTTGAAGCTGCCCTGAGGTAATTGGCCAGGAACAAGCTTCCAGGAATTGACAGAATACCCATTGAGACATTTCAACAAATGGATGCCTTTCTGGGGGCACTCACTTGGCTATGCCAAGAGATTTGCAAGATAGTTACCTAGCCAACTGACTGGAAGAGATTCATATTTTTACCCATTCCAAAGAAAGGTGATCCCACAGAATGTGAAAATTATCTAACAATATTATTAATATCTCATGGAAGTAAAATTTTACTGAAGATAATTCAAAAATGGTTGCAGCAGTATATTGACAGAGAACTTCCAGAAATGCAACCTAGATTCAGAAGAGGATGTGGAACTAAGGATATCATTGCTGATGTCAGATGCATCTTGGCTCAAAAAAAAAAAAAAAAAAAAAGAATACCAGAAAGATGTTTATTTGTATTTTGTTGACTATGCAAAAGCATTTGATTATGTGGATCATAACAAATTGTGGATAACATTGAGAAGAAGGGGAATTCCAGAACACTTAATTGTCCTCATAAGGATCCTGTACATAGACCAGGAGGCTATCATTCAAACAGAAAAAGGGAACTCTGCATGATTTAAAATCAAGAATGGAGTGTGTCAGGGTTGTATCCTTTCACCATACTTATTCAGTCTGTATGCTGAGCAAATAATACAAGAAGCTGGACTATATGAAGAAGAACATGGCTTCAGGATTGGAGGAAGAATCATTAACAACCTGTGATATGCTGATGACATAACTTTGCTTGCTGAAAGTGAGGATGACTTGAAGTATTTACTGATGAAGATTGAACACTACAGTCTTCAGTGTGGATTACACTTCAATATAAAGAAAACAAAATCCTCACAACTGGACCTATAAACAGAATTATGATAAATGGAGGAAAGATTGAAATTGTCAAAGACTACACATTGCTTGGTTCTACAATCGACATCAATGGAAGCAGCAGTCAGGACATCAGAGTATGTATAGCACTGGGAGAATCAGCTGAAAAGGACCTCGTTCAAGTGCTGAAGAGCAAAGATGCCTCCTTGAGGAACTAAGATATGCCTGACACATGCCATGGTATTTTCAATTGCCTCCTATGCATGTGACAGCTGGATCATGAATAAAGAAGACCAAAGAAAAATTGATGCTTTTGTGCTGTGGTGTTGGTGAAGAATGCTGAAAATACTGTGGGTTGCTAAAAGAATTAACAGGTTTGTCCTGGAGGAAGTGCAGTCAGAAGGCTCCTTGGAAATGAGAATGGCCAGACTTCACCTCATATACTTTGGTCATGTTGTCAGAAGAGACCATTTACTGGAGAAGGATGTCATGCTTAGTAAGGTGGAGGGTCAACGAAAGAGGAGAAGACCCTCAACGAGATGGACTGACACGGTTGCAGTGGCAATTGGCTCAAGTATAGCAAGAATCATGGAGCTGGCTCAGGAGAGGGAGATGTTTCATTCGGAATGCATAGCGTCATTATGAGTTGGAGATGACTTGATGGCACCTAACAGCAACAGCAACATCCCTGATAGATATTGCTTGTCAAATGATATGACAGATAATTGTTTCTGCCCATTTTTCTCACCTATAAAGTGCTGATTGTGGTCAGCAATGTGTTTAATTTTCTCCTGTTACTAATGAAATTATTTGGAACAAGTAAAGCATTTTCTCGGCTCATTTCATAATGAATGAAGAATGTGTGGCACATGTGAGGCATCTTATTTAATTATATAACAGTAATAACATTAGAAACTAAATACAACTATACATTTTACTTAATATTTTACCAGATAATGTTAATTTTTGTCATATTGTCTCAGTTTTCTTTATTTTTTTCCTTGACTGACATATTCAAACATGTTAATAATGATGCCAATGTATTAATTTTCATAGGATACATGTTGTTGTTGTTATGTGCCATCGAGTCAGACCATAGGATATATTGTTGTTGTTGTTGTTATGTGCCGTCGAGTCGGCCCCGACTCATAGCAACTCCTCCTTGGGTTTCCGAGGCAGTATCACTACGGAAGTAGGATTGCCCAACCTTCCTTCCGAGGAGTGGCTGGTGGGTTTGAACCGCCAGCCGTCTTGTTAGCAGGCAAGTGTCTTAGCCACTATGCTACCAGAGCTCCCATATAGGATATGTAGACTTCTATAATTCAAATTATTATATATTTAGTTTTAATAAGTTATTGGTTTTCTCTTTAAATGATGTTATTAAGAACAAATAAGTCAATGATTCTTTTGTATTTTATATTTGTATGACAATCATTTAGTTAAGTTTTTTGAAATATAAATATATTTTAACATAACCAAGGGAAAATGTGCAATTTTAATCATTACCATGCTAATCACAAGAGCAGTTTTCATAGTATAGTATACTGCCACTTTTGAAGACACTCTTGTTCAATACAGAAGCTCTTGGGGAACAGTGGCTAAGGCATTTGACAGGTAACCAGAAGGTTTGTGGTTCAAAACACCAACCACACCATGGGAAGAAGATGGGACGGTCTACTTCCATAAAAATTTGCCACCTTGGAAACCCAATAGAGTAACTGTGAGTCACAATTCACTCAATGGCAGTGAGTTTGTTTTTTATTTATTGTGAAATATTCTTTCCAACATTTGATTTTGCCTTCATTTTAATGTTAGCCACTCAATTTGGTGAGTAGTAGGAAGTGTTGTAAGGCTAGAGGCTAAGCAACCAGTGTTGCAAAATGCCAAGAGGTTTACCCTTGATGTACAGGTTTCAGTGGAACTTCTGGGCTAAAAGATATTCAGAAGAAGGAAGAGGCCATCCACTTCTCAAACAATTGGCCAATGAAACGTTATGAATACCAGTGAAACACTGCCTGATACATTACTGGAAAACTTTAGGAATATCCCTGAAGCATTGTCCAATATAGTGCAAGAAGATATGCCCCTCAGATTAGAAGACACTCAAAATTTGAATGGGAAGAGCTGACTCCTCTGAGTAGAGATAACCTAAATGGTATGGGTAGAGTAAAGCTCTTGGGACCTCCATTGGCTGATGTGGCATGAATCAAAATGAGAAGAAACAGATGCAAAGATCCATTAATAATTGGAACATGGAATGTATGAAGTATGAATCTAGGAAAATTGGAAGTTGTCAAAAATGAAATAGAATGCATAAAGTTTGATATTCTAGGCATTAGTAGCTGAACCAGACCAGTTTTGGCCATTTTGAATCAGACAGCCATGTAATCTACTGTCCTGGGAATGACAAATTATAGAGGAATGGTGTGGCATTCATCATCACAAAGATTGTTTCAAGATCTGTCCTGAAGTACAATGCTGTCAGTGGTGGGATAATATCCATACACCTATGTGGAAGACCAGTTAATACTACTATTATTCAAATCTTTGCACCAACCACCAAAGCCAAAAATTAGGAAATTGAAGATTTCCACCAACTTCTGCATTCTGAAATTGACCAAGCATGCAATCAGGATTTGTTGATTATCACTGGTGACTGAAATGCAAAAGTTGAAAACAAAGAAGAGTTCCTGGTAGTTGAAAAATATAACCTTGGTGATAAAAATAATGCTGGAGATCGTATGGAAGAATTTTGCAAGACAAATGACTTATTCATTGCAAATATCTTTTTTTTTTTTTTTCAATAACATAAGCAATGGCTATATATGTGGAATTCACCAGATGAAATACACAGGAATCAGATTGACTAAATCTGTGGCAAGAAGCAACGGAGAAGTTCAACATCTCTAGTCAAAACAAGGCCAGTAGCAGATTGCATAACAGACCATCAACTGCTCATATGCATATTAAAGTTGAAGTTGAAGACAATTAAAATAAGTCCACAAGAGCCAAAATATGACCTTGGTAACATCCCTCCTGAATTTAGAGACCATTTATAGAACAGATTTGATGCATTGAACACCAACAACTAAATACTAGAGGGGTTGTGGGATGACATCAAGAACATCAGCCATGAAGAAAGCAAGAGGTCATTAAAAAAACAAGAATTGAAGAAAAGACCAAAATGGATGTCAGAAGAGACGCTGAAACTTGTCCTTGAACAGAGAGTAGCTAAAACAAATGGAAGTAATGACAAGATAAAAGAGCTGAACAGAACATTTCAAAAAGAAGCTTGAGAAGAAAAAGCCAATTACAATAATGAAATGTGCAAAGAATTGGAGTTAGAAAACCAAAAACACTCACCAAACACTCAGCATTTCTCAAGCTGAAAGAAGTGAGGAAAAACATTTAAGTTTCGAGTTGCAATATTGAAAGATTCTATGGGCAAAATATTGAATGATGCAGAGAAAATCAAAAGAAGATGGAAGGAATACACAGAGTCACTGTACAAAAAGTATTGATTGATATTCATCCATTTCAGGAGGTGGAATATGATGAAGAATCAATGGTATTGAAGGAAGGTGTCAAAGCTGCACTGAAGGAATTGGTGAAGAACAAGGCTTCAAGAATTGATGGAATGTCCATTGAGATGTTTCAACAAATGGATACCCTACTGTAAGCACTCACTGGGCTATGCCAAGAGATTTGGAAGACAGCTACCTGGCCAATTGATGGGAAGTAATCTATATTTGTACCTATTCCAAATAAAGGTGATCTAACAGAATGTGGCAGAAGAAAGGTTGGGCAATCTACTTCCGTAGTGATACCACCTCGGAAACCCAAGGAGGGGTCACTGTGAGTTGGGGCTGACTCGACAGCACATAGCAATAACAACAACAACAGAATGTGGAAATTATAAGACTGTATCATTAATATCCCATATAAGTAAAATTTTGCTGAAGATAATTAAAAAACTGCTGCAGCAGTATATAGACAGAGAGGTTCCAGAAATGCAAGCTGTATTTAGAAGAGGATGTAGAATGAGGGACATAATTGCTGATGTCAGATGGATCTTAGCTGAAAGCAAAGAATACCAGAAAGATGTTTACTTATGTTTTATTGACTATGCAAAAGTACTTGATTGTGTGGATCATAACAAATTGTGGATAACATTGAGAAGGATAGGAATTCCAGAACACTTGATTGTACTCATGAGGAACCTGTGCATAGATCAGGAAGCTGTCATTAGAACATTAAAAGAGGATACTGCTTGATTTAAAATCAAGAAGGTAGTGAGTCAGTGTTGTATCCTTCTACCATTCTTATACAGCTTGTATGGTGAGCAAATAATACAAGAATCTGGATTGCATGAAGAAGAACATGGCGTCAAGATTAGAGGAAGACTCATTAACAACCTTTGATATGCAAATGGAACAATTTTCGTTGCTGAAAGTGAGGATGACTTGAAGCATTTACTGATGAAAGTTAAAGACTACAACCTGTAGTATGGATTATACCTCAATATAAAGCAAACAAAAATCCTCACAATTTTTCCAATATGCAGCTTCACAAAGGATGGAGAAAAGATTAAAGTTGTCAAAGAGTTCATATTACTTGATTCTACAATCAACACCAATGCAAGAAGCAGTTAAGACATCAGATGAGATATGGCATTGGGCAAATCTGCTGCAGAAGGCCTCTTTCAAGGGATGAAGAGCAAAAGTATCTCCTTGAAGACTAACATACACTTAACCCAAGCCATGGTATTTTCAATAGCCTCTTATGTGTGTGAGAGGTGGACAATGAAGAAGGAGGACCAAAGAAGAGTTTATGATTTTGAATTGTGCTTTTGGAGAAGAACGCTAAGAGTACCATGCTCTGCTAAAAGGACTAACAAATCTGTCCTGGGAGAAGTGCAGCTGGAATGTTCCTTGGAAGTGAGAATGGCCAAACTTTATCTCATTTACTTGGGTCATGTTGTCAGAAGGAAACATTTCCTGGAGAAGGATATCATGCTTGGTAAAGAACAGGGTCAACAAAAGAAGAGAAGGACCTCAAAAAGATGGATTGACACAGTGGCTACAACAATGGGCTCAGGTATAGCAAAGATCATGGAGTTGGCAGAGGACTGGGCAGTATTTTATTCTGCTGTACACAGGGTCACTATGAGTAAGAGATGACTCAATGGCACCTAACAAGAACAACAACATGGGGAGGAGAGTAAATCATAGGCTTTGTATGCTAACAAGGATATATGTGGTAGTAAGAGTGACTGTTCAATACATTTAGACATTCAATATGAGCTGATGTTTCCTCTTTATTATTTTCAGACAGTAAATAAAAATCCAATCATAGATTAAAAATATTAAAATATCTAATATTTAATTGGGAGCTCTGTTGGCATCATGCTAATTTGAAGTTCTTTTCTATGAATACTAGAGATATTATACCTAAGGAAACTGCAGTTGTACAAAAGTATGTTTTCAGCGAACAGAGTGGCATGTGACAGACAAGGGTTGGCATAATGTTTCACAAGAGAAAATGAATGGAAGTTTAAAAGTTAGCCCTTTGTTTAATAAAAACATTCACATATTGTTTAATTTAATTAAAGATTGCTTTTGAGACTTATAAATGCAATTATACGTTCTTGTTCCTAAATAGAAATCTGATGGAAAGAAAGAACTAAGGACAAAATTTTAGCCAGATATTAGGAGAGAATAGGACAAAAAAAAAATTAGAAAGTCAATATAAACAAAGACAATATTTGTCTCCATCTCTTCCTCTATTCTAAATTCTTTTTTCTCTGTTTTACTGCTTTCTGGAGTCTTCCCTCTCTCGATGATAGACTAACTGGTCCCTGCATGTACGTCAAGAATTAGTATCATTCCTTAATAGTATTATTAATAATAGAATCTACATTTGTTTAAATATATCTGAGTTACAAAGAAATACCATAATGTCAAACTGAGATCAAATTCCCACATTTTTGATAGTCTTTTATTTTTTAAAGTGCACAAAACATTTTCGGTTTCTCTATTGACTTATTTTGATCAAACCTTGATTATAAAGCAGCAAGAAAGATAAGAAGCATATAATATCTCTCAATAAGGCCAGTGAGTTGATACCAATGTTGTACTATATAACTTATATTAGATATGCAGACGATACAACTTTGCTTGCTGAAAGTGAGGATTACTTAAGGCACCTACTGATGAAGGTTGAAGAATACTGTCTGCAGTATGGATTACGTCTCAATATAAAGAAAACAAAAATCCTCACAACTGGACCAATGAGCAGCATCACAATAAATGGAGAGAAGATTGAGGTTGTCAAAGAATTCACGTTGCTTGTTTCTACAATCGATGCCAACAGAAGCACCAGTCAGGACATTAGACGATGTGTAGCATTGGGAAAGTCAACTGCAAAGGAACTGTATCAAGTGCTGAGGAGCAAGGATATCTCCTTGAGGACTAAGGTGCGCCTGACACAAGCCATGATATTTCCAATAACCTTGTATGCATGTGAGAGTTGGACAATGCATAAGGAAGACTGAAGAAGAGTTGATGCTTTTGAGTTGTGGTGCTGGTGAAGAATGCTGAAAGTACCATGGACTGCTAAAAGAACTAACAGATCTGTCCTGGAGGAAGTGCAGCCAGAATGCTCCTTGGAAGCAAGAATGGCCAGACTTCGTCTCACCTATTTTGGTCATGTTGTCAGAAGGGACCATTCCCTGGAGAAGGATGTCATGCTTGGTAGGGTGGAGGGTCGACGAAAGTGGAAGAGGCCTTCAAGGAGATGGATTGACATGGTGGCTGCGATGATGGACTCAAGCATAGCAGGAATTGTGGGGCTGGCGTGGGATTGGACAGTGTTTTATTCTGCTGTGCATGTGGTCGCTATGAGTCGGAAACGACTCGACGGCACTTAACAACAACAACAACAATACATGTTATGTATTTATTTCTTCAGTTATTTATCTTATGTATAGCACTAAGACCACCACTTGTCTCTAAGTGGTGAGATATGGTCTTGGATGGCTTGCTTATTGCTGTGAGGGTGGAGATTATACCACTGGTATTTCAAATACCAGTAGGATCACCCATAGTGGACAGGTTTCAGCTGAGTTTCCAGAGTAAGACAGACTTGGAAGAAAGACAAATTCTCAAAGAATTGGCCAGTGAAAGCCTTGTGAATAGAAGTGAAACACAGTCTTATATATTACTGGGAAACATTATGGATAGTCCTGAAACATTGTCCAATACAGTGCTGGAAAATGAGCCTCTCCAGTCAGGGGAAAAAAAAAAAAAAAAACTCCTTGTCACCAAGTGGAATCCAACTCATAGCAACCCTTCCTTGGGTTTTCAAGATGGCATCTCTACTGAAGTAGATTGCTCAGTGTTCCATTGAGGAATGACTGGTAGGTTTTAACTGTCAGTCTTCTGGTTAGCAGTTAAATGCCTTAGGCACTATGCCACAAGAACTCCTATGTCAGGTCAGAAGGCACTTAAAATACGACTGGGGAAGAGCTGCCTCCTCAGAGTACAGCAGATATTAATGATGTGGATGGAGTCAAGCTTTTATGACCACGCCCCCCCATTTGCTGATGCGTTGCAACTCAAAATGAGAAGAAAAAGCTGCAAACATCCATTAATAATCTGAACATAGAATGCAGGAAGTATGAATCTAGGATAATTGGAAGTGTCAAAAATGAAATGGAACACATAAAGATTTATATCCTAGGCATTAGTGGGCTGAAATGGATGGTTTTGGCCATCTTGAACCAGACAATTGTATGGTCTACTATGCTGGGAATGACAAATTGAAGAGGAATGGGATGACATTCATTATCACAAAGAGTATTTCAAGATCTGTCCTGAAGTACAACACTGTCAGTGATAAGATAGTATCCATATATCTACAAGGAAGACAAGTTAATACTACTTTTATTCAAATATATGCACCAACCACTAAGGCCAAAGAAGAAGAAACTGAAGATATTTACCAACTTCTGAAGTCTGAAATTGACCAAACGTATCAGGAAGATGTGTTGCTTATCACTGATGATTGAAGTTCAAAAGTTGGAAACAAAGAAGAATTACTGGTCTTGGTGATAGAAATAATGCTGGAGTTCACATGACAGAATTTTGCAAGACCAAGGACTTATTCATTGCAAATACTTTTTTTTTACAACATAAATGGCAGCTATATATATGGACTTCACCAGACTGAGTACACAAGAATCATATCGACTACATCTGTGGAAAGAAGCGGTGAAGAAGATCAATGTCTTCAACCACAACAAGGCAAGGAGCTGACCGTGGAACAGACCATCAACTGCTAATAATATGCATGTTCAATTTGAAGCTGAAGACAATTAAAATAACTCCACTAGAGTCAAAATACAACCTTGATTATATCCCTTCTGAATTAAAAGATCATCTAAAGAGTAGATTTGGTGCACTAAACACCAATGACCAAAGACCAGAGGAATTGTGTGGTGACATCAAGAACATTATCCATGAAGAAAGTAAAAGCTCATTTAAAAGACAGGAAAGGAAGAAAAGACCAAAATGGATATCAGAAGAGATTTCAAACCTTTGGTCTTTGTAAAACTAAGGACTTATTCATTGCAAATACCTTTTTTGAACAACATAAATGACAGCTATATATGTGGATTTCACCAGATGGAGTACATAGGAAAAGAGTTGCTCTTGAAAAGAGAGTAAAGAAAATGGAAGAAATGACAAGATAGAAAAGCTGAACAAAAGATTTCAAAGAGCAGTTTGGCAAGACAAAACCAATTTTTATAAGGAAATGTGCAAAAACATGAAGTTAGAAAACCAAAAGGGAAGAACATCCTTGGCATTTCTCAAGCTGAAAGAACTGAAGGCAAAGTTCAAGCCTAAAGTTGCAATATTGTAAGATTCTATGGACAAAATATTGAATGATGCAGGAAACATCAAAACAAGATGGAAGGAATACACAGAGTCACTATACAAAAAAGAATTGGGGGATATTCATCCATTTCAGGAGGTGGCATATGATCAAGAACCAATGGTACTGAAGGAAAAGTTAAAGCTTCACTGAAGAAATTGGAGAACAAGACTCCAGAAATTGACAGGCTACTCACTGAGATGTACAAACAGATGCTGTGCTGAAGGCATTCCCTCTCTATGCCAAGACATTTGGAAGAATTTCCAGTTGGAAAATATACTCCCTGGACAACTGACTGGAAGAGATCCATATTTGTAACCATTTCAAAGAAAGGTGATCCTGCAGAATCTGGCAATTATTGAACAGTATCAGTAATATCACATGCAAGTAAAATCTTACTGAAGATATTTGAGAAAATGATCCCAGCAATATTGTTCTGGTTACCTAGTGTTGCTCTAACAGAACATACCACAGACAGGATTCTTGAACAAATAGAAGTTTATTCTCTTACAGTTCGGAGGTTTTAAGTCCAAATTTAAAGTGCTAGGCTCTAGAGTCTGAGTGAAAGCCCCTCAACCTTGAGCTTCAGTTCTTCCTCCACCTCTGAGGTGGAGGCTTTTCTTCACTCAGACAGCTGCTGACTGCTGAGGCAGCCAAGCCCAAGGTTGACAAGTGAAAAGGCACAGTCCCCATGTTACCAAACCACATGGCAGACCATTAATTCAAGTCCATTGCAAGTCCCAAGGTTGGCAGAGCATGGCAGGATACTGAACAATGACACATCTACATGCAGGGTTCAAGCTTGCCATAAGCTAGAGACAAAACCATTGTGTGTATCATATTAAATTATGGACAACTTTGGGAAGAATGGGAATTCCAGAACACTTAATCATGCTCATGGGGAACCTATACGTAGAGCAGGAGACTGCATGGTTTAAAATCAGGAAGGGTGTGTGTCAGGTTTGTAACATTTCACCATACTTACTCAGTCTGTATGCTGAGCAAATAACCCAGAATGCTGGACTACATGAAGAGTGTTGCATCAGGACTAGAGGATGACTCATTAACAACCTGCTATATGCAGACAAAGGAGCTCTGTTGACATAGTGCCTAAGGCTTTTGACATCTAACCAGAAGGCTGGTGGTTTAATTCCACTAGCCCCTCCTTGGAAGGAATATTTGGCAATCTGCTTCCATAAAGATACCACCTCAGAAACCCAGGAGCAGTCACTATGAGTCAAATCAACTTGATGGCAGTTTGGTTAGTTTTAGTTTACATGTAGGTGACACAACTTTGCTTCCTGAAAGTGAGGATGACTTGAACCACTTATTGATGAAGATTAAATAGTAAACTTAACAATATGGATTATATCTCAACATATAGTAAACGAGAATCCTCACAACTGGACTAATAAGCAGCATCACAATAAATGGGGAAAAGGTTGAAGCTGTCAAAGATTCCATAGTAACTGTTTCCATAATTAACACCAATGGAAGGAGAAGTCAAGCTATCAGATGACATATTGCACTGGGCAAATTTGCAACAAAAAACCTCTTTCAAGTGCTGAAGAACAAATAAATCTCCTTGAAGACTAAGGTGCACCTAACCCAAGCTATGCTAATTTCAATCACCTCATATGCATGTGAGAGCAGGACAATGAATAAGGAAGACCGAAGACGTGTTGATGCTTTTGAGTTGTGGCATTGGAGAAGAATACTGAAATACTATTGGACTTCCAGAAGAACCAACAGATCTGTCCTGGCAGAAGGGCAGCTGGAATGTTCCTTGGAGGCAAGAATGGCCAGAATTCATCTCACCTACTTTGGTCGTGTTTCAGGAAGGACTATTCCCTGGAGAAGGATATCATACTTGGTAAAGTATAGGGTCAGCAAAAAGGGGAAGGCCCTCCAACAAATGGATTGACACAGTAGCTGCAACGATGGGTTCAAGTATAGCAAACATTGTGAGGCTGGTTTAGGACCAGGCAGTGTTTTGTACTGTTATACATGAGGTTGCTATGAGTCAGAGCTAAGTCCGTGCCTTCTAACAACAACAACAACAACATATCACTAAGAATATGTGGTCAAGAATGTCAAAGACTTGGTTTTTTACTTCTTCAGTATATACTATACCTAAAAGAATTGGTCAATATTCAGTTATTTCAAGAAGTAGCATGTAATGAAGAATCAATGGTATTGAAGAAAGAAGTCCTAGCTGCACTGAAGGAATTTTCAAAATAAAAGACTTCAGGAATTGATGGAATACTCTTTGATATGTATCTGTAAACAAATGAAACACTGGAGGAGTTTATTAGTTTATGTCAAGAAACTTGGAAGAGAGCTACCTGGCCAAGTGAATGGAAATGATTGATATTTGTGTCCTTTCCAAATATGACACCTTGGGATGGTTCTTGGAAGCAAGGATGGCCAGGCTCGTCTCACCTGCTTTGGTCTTGTCAGAAGGAACAATTCTCAAGTGAAGGATACTGTGATATTTGGAGTTGTGTGTTAACTTGGCTGGACCACAATATTGAGTGGTTTAAGCAGTTGTGATATGGGCTAATCCCATGAAGATATCAGATATATATGTTTTTAGCACCCGATCTGTTGAAAGGGAGTTTTCCTAGGGGTGTGGCATGCTTCCAATATATTTATGGACATCCTACGAAAAAGAGACACTCTTGTGAATTGGGATCCTGTTGTTCTGCCTACAACTGTCTATGAGCTAACAATTCAGCACTTGGCCTGGTGATCTTGGATTCATCATTCGTTGGAATCAACAGCTGGTATACTGCCTGCCAACCTTCAGCTTGTTAGCCCCTGCAGCTGGGTGAATTGGGAAAAGCATCCCAGCTTGACATTTTGTCTGAGAACTTGGGACTTGCCAGCTTCTATAAGTGTGTGAGATGTTTTCCTAAGATAAATTTCTTTCTCTCTCTCTCTCTCTCTCTCTCTCTACATATATATATATATATATATATATATAAGCTTTACTGATTTTGCTTCTCTAGAGAACCCAGTCTAACACAGATATCATATGTGGAGGATCAATGAAAAAGGGGAAGGCCCTTAATGAGATGCATAGACACAGTAGCTACGACGATGAGTTCAGGCATAGCAAGGATTGTGAAGATGATGCAGGACTGGGCAGTGTTTGTTCTGTTACACACAGGGTTGCTATGAGTTGGAGCTGGCTCAACAGCACCTAACAACAGTATACAAAGT
>NW_006922232.1:839535-859976 GCF_000298275.1 Orycteropus afer afer | reverse complement strand
GACTGCTAACCAGAAGCCTGGCTGTTCAAATCCACCAGCCCCTCCTTGGAAGGAAGGTTGGGCAATCTACTTCCATGGAGATACTGCCTCAGAAACCCAAGTGTGGGGGGGTCCATACGTGCTATCAAGTTCATTTTGACTCATGCCAGCCCTGTATACGACAGAAGGAAAGACTACCTGGTCCTGCACCGTGCT
The DNA here is from genome assembly GCF_000298275.1 of Orycteropus afer afer. Lineage (NCBI taxonomy): Eukaryota > Metazoa > Chordata > Mammalia > Tubulidentata > Orycteropodidae > Orycteropus > Orycteropus afer. The sequence continues at coordinate 859,781 of NW_006922232.1, read as the reverse complement.
CACAATCATTTCCAAGCCTGAACCTATTGTCATAGCTACTGTGTCAATCTGCCTCATGGAGGATCTAATCAAATAAGCATTTATAATAAATGAATGAAAAGAAATATTATTTTTAACTAAGTTGATTGCATATGTGTTACTCAGTATATCGTATCAGAATTGAGCATGGAGGGTGGGAGGATTTTAATAAATAAAATTTTCAGATCAAAATATATTTGGTTTTCTTAATTCACACTTTTTCATACTCTTGAAACTTTTAAGGCACAAGATTAAACACAATACATGATAATTATGCAATATTTAATACACTCACAAATAAATTTAGTTAACACAGTTGTATTAGTTTTATAGTTTATTTTGTTTTATTTCTTTCTTTGTGTTCTAATTCATGTAAAGTTGAAAAACCTAATAACTGAGACCATAAGACAGCATCTTGTGTCAGAAAATAATACAAGTGATGCTTTTCAAAAGAGGAATGGAGAGAAAAATTGTCTCTACCCTTTTCTAATTTCACTGAATTATATTTAACCACCTGAAATTCTATGCAATTAATTTATTTTTTAAGAGATCACAAATAACTTTTAATGCCTCTGATATATCTATGATTTCATTGATTTATACTGATATTTATTTTGATTTAAGGAAATCTTGTATAATTTTGATAGGAGCTATTTGTCATGATGTATTTTCTCACAGAGACTAATAGTATTCCCTTGTAAGTAAGGCATATAAAATAGAAGAGGATTCATGTTTTACACTGAATCAAACCTAGTAACCTGTGGCAAAATGTACCTGATTGAATTGCAGAGTATCTAAATATTTTTTTTTCCTAAATACATATATATTTTTTCCAGAATCATTTAGACTTTTTTTATAATAAAACATTATTATACATTTATTGTATAACAATTGTATTTCCATTTCTTTTCAAATTTTGTTTATTTTTTCATGGGTCAAATTTGCCAATGACAAAAGATTGGACTGAAAAGTGTTGCTAATGCTTTACAGGATTTGAAGTCGCATTGCAACAAACTCTTCTTCCTTAAATTTTCTAATTCCTTTAATACCTCTACTTAGTATGGCTTCATGAGGCACTGATGACATATTTAAAAGGAGCATGATATGTAAGCCTGATTCTTTCAGCCACTAAAAGTTCTGAGGTGCAATGATGTCTCTTTGAAGACTAGAGTGCATCTATCAAGCCATGGTATTTTCAATCACCTCATGTTCTGGGTACCTAAGACCACTCTGACAAGAATATACCACAAATGGTACAGCCTTAACAGACAAGAGTTTATTCTCTTACATTTCAGGAGTATAGAAGTCCAAGTTCATAGTGCCAGGCTCTAGTGACTGGGTGAAAGCCCCTCAAACTTGGGGTCCAGCTCTGCCTCCTGCTCCCGGCCCACTGGAGCGAGAGGTGTTTCTTCACTCAGATAGCTGCTGGCTGCTGAGGATGACAAGCCCAACGTTGACACGTGCAAAGGCATAGTCCGAATGTTACCAAACCACATGGCAGGCCATTATTCAAGTCCACTGTAAGTCCCAAGTTTGGCAGGGCATGGCAGGCTGCTGAACAACAACACAGCTATATGCAGGGTCCAAGAGTGTCATAAACTAGCGACTATCCCCAAGGCTTCTCCTTATATACAGGAAGCAGACCACATCCCAAATGCAGCTACTCAGCTACTTGTGGTAGATCTCACCATGGAATTGATTGCCAGTCTCATCATGGGAATAACTACCACCAGCCGCCCAGCCATTCAACCAGGCCTGGCCAAGTTGACATACAAATTTAACTACCACACCTCATATTCATGTGAAAGCTGGACAATGACTGAGGAAAGTCAACAACAACAGTCTTAATGTATTAAATCCCCACTGTAATTTACTTTTTAATTTTGTTAAAGCAACATGGTAGAACATGAGAGCTTAAAAACGAATGGCTAGATCAATCAATAAATGAAGGTAGAGAATCTTTAAGATTCTATAGCTCCTCCAGATGAAATCACTAGCTTTGATTAATAGCACATGGAAATTAGAAGAGGGAAATGAGTTGGCATTTTACTATTTTTTAAATAAAAATGAAAATTCTATCCATCAAAATTAAACACTGACCTCAAAAGCACATTGTTGAAGCAATCGAGGGCCCAAAACCCCTCATAGTAGTGGGTCAATGAAAATAGGGTAACCCCAAGGAATGATGTCATCTCCAATATACACCTCAGTTAAAGCATCCAAAGATATGGAAAGAATGAGTTCTTCAGAAGTCAGAGCTGGGATTGCCACATTGTTCAGTGAAAGAGCAGAGTTTGTGTTGTTCCTATTCATCAAAATTTGAAAACTGCTATACACCAATGATTTCTACATATTATTGATGGTCTCTTTCTCTGAATAAGCATTCTTATTATTTTCTTGTCATGTTTCACAGTGTACAGTGGGTAAATCATTGGGCTTCTAACTGAAAAAAACTCAGTGGTTTAACCCATCAGTTGGTCCATGGGAGCAAAATGAAGTAGTCTGCCTCTGTAAACATTAACAGCCTTGGAAAACCTACTGGGAAGTTCTAATCTACCCTTTACTGTGGCTGTGAGTGGGTATTGACTCAATGGTAGTCCATTAGATTTTGTTGTGGTTTTTCCACATTTATGTCTCCATGTATTAAAGGTTGGTAAATTATCTTCTACTGTGTAGATAACCAGTTCATAACCATTGGTTCAGTCATTGTGTTTATATTTCTCATTAAAGCTCTTTCCCTTTATTGCTAACTTTCTGGTTTATCAAGCAAAATGTCCTTCTTCGAGGATGGATATCCTCCTGATAACATGCTCAAAATATGTCAAATGAAGTCTCACCATCTCATTCTTCAAGGAACATTGTAGCTTGACTTATTGCAGAATAGATTTGTCCATTATTCTGGCAGTTCAGGATGAATTCAACAGTTTTCAATGACACTATAATCAAAAGGCATCAATTCTTCTTTGATCTTCCTTAGTCATTGTCCAGATTTCAAATGCACATGTCATTGTTGTTGTTGTTAAGTGTTGTCGAGTCAGCTCCGACTCATAGTGACCCAATACACAACAGAACAAAACATTGCCCAGTCCTATGCCAGCCTCACAAGCTTTGCTATACATAAGCCCATCTTTGCAGCCACTGTGTCTACCCATCTCATTGAGAGCCTTTCCCTCCATTGCTGACCCTCCACTTTGCCAAGCATGATATTCTTCTCCAGGGTGTGATCCCTTCTGACAACATGACCAAAGTATGTGAGACAAAGTCTGGCTGTTCTCGCTTCCAAGGAGCATTCCAGCTGCACTTATTCCAAGACAGATTTGTTCATTCTTTTGGCAGTCCATGATACTTTCAGTATTCTTCACCAACACCACAACTCAAAGCATCAACTCTTCTTTGGTCTTCCTTGTTCATTGTCCAGCTCTCATGTGTGTATGAGGCAATTGAAAATACCATGGCTTGCGATAGGCACACCTTAGTCTTCAAGGAGACATCTTTGCTCTTCAGTACTTGAAAGAGGCTTATTTGCAACAGATTTTCCCAGTGCAATAATTTGTTTGATATCTTGACTGCTGCTTCCATGGGTATTTATTGTGGAACCAAGTAGTATGAAATCTTTAAGGAGTTTAATCTTTTCTCCATTTATTGTTTTTTGGTACAGTTGTGACAATTTTTGTTTTCTACATATAGAGGTGTAATCCATACTGCAGATTGGAAGATTGTAGTCTCTAATCTTCATCAGTAAGTGCTTCAAGTCCTCTTCACTTTCAGCAAGCAAAGTTGTGTCATCTGCATATTGCAGGTTGTTAATGAGTCTTCCTCCAATCCTGATGCCACATTCTTCTTCATGTAGTCCAACTTCTCAGATTCTTCGTTCAGTATCCAGATTGAATATGTATGGTAAAAGGATACAACTCTGACACACTCCCTTCCTGATTTTAAACATGAAGTATCCTCTTGTTCTGTTCCAACAACAGCCTCCTGTCTATGTACAGGTTCCTCATGAGTACAATTAAAAGTTCTGAAATTCCCATTCTTCTCAATGTTATCCAAAATTTGTTATAATCCACACAATTGAATGCTTTTACATAGTCAATAAAACAAAAGGAAACACCTTTCTGGTATTCCTTGCTTTGAGCCAAGATCCATCTGACATCATCAATAGTATCCCTCATTCTATGTCCCCTTCTGAATCCGGCTTGTAGTTCTGGAAGTTCTGTGTTAATATTTTCAACAAGATTATACTTGTGTGTGGTATTAATGATATTGTTTGATAATTTCCACATTCTGTGTGATAATCTTTCTTTAGAATGTGTACAAATACGTACTTTTTCCAGTCAGTTGGCTAGGTAGCTCTCTTCCAAATTTCTTGACATAGACAAATGAGTGCCTGCAGTGTGGCATCCATTGCCTACAACATATCAATGGGTATTCCATCAATTCCTGGAGCCTTGTTCTTTACTATTTCCTTCAGTACAACTTTTATATCTTCCTTCAATACTATTTGTTCTTGATCATATGCCACATCATGAAATGGATGAACATCGGCCATTTCTTTTTGCTGTAGTTACTGTGTATTCCCTCCATTTTCTTTTGATGTTCCCTGTATCATGCAAAACTTTGCCCATGAGATATTTCAATATTGCAACTCCAGGCTTGAATTTTTTCTTCAGTTCTTTCAGCTTGAAAAGTATCAAGTGTGTTCTTCCCTTTTTATTTTCTATCTCCAGGTCTTTGAACATTTCATTATTATCATTGACTTTGTCTTATGGAGTTGCTCTTTGAAATCTCTTGTTCGGCCCTCTTTTCTTGTCATTTCTTCCATTTACTTTAGCTACTTTCCACTGAAGAGCAAGTTTCAGAGTCTCTTCTGGCATCCATTGTGGTCTCTTCTTCCTATTTGTTTTTTTAGTGACCTTATGTTTTCTTAATGGATGATGTTCCTGATGTCATCCCACATTGCCTCTTTTTCTTGGTCATTGGTGATCAATGCATCAAATCTATTCTTTAGATGGTCTCTTAATTCAGAAGGGATATATTCAAGATCATATTTCAGCTCTCTTGGACTTGTTTTAATTGTCTTCACCTTCAACTTGAACTTGCATATGAGTAGTTGATGATCTGTTCCACAATCAGCTCTTGGCCTTGTATTGGTTGAAAATATTGACCTTCTCCATTGCCTCTTTCCACCAATGTAGTTGATCTTATTCTTGTGTACTCTATCTGGTGAAGTTCACACGTGTAGCAGTCATTTGTGTAGTTGAAAAAAGGTATTTGCAATGAATAAGTGATTGGTCTTGAAAAATTCTATCATGGAATCACCAGTGTTATTTCTGTCACCAAGGCCATATTTTCCAATTACCAGTGATTCTTCTTTGTTTCCAAATTTCACATTCCAATCACCAATGATAATCAATACATCTTGATTGAATGTTTGATCAATTTCAGACTGCAGAAGTTGGTAAGCATCTTCAATTTTCTCATGTTTAGCTTTGTTGAATAGTAGTCATATGGATATTATCCTATCACTGACAGCATTGTACTTCAGGACAGATCTTGAAACATCCTTTGTGATGATGAATGCCATGCCATTCCTCTTTAAATTGTCATTTCCAGCATAAGAGGTCATATGGTTGTCTGATTCAAAATGGCCAAACTCAGTCCATTTTAGCTCACTAATGTCTAGCATATTGATCTTTATGCATTTCACTTCAGTTTTTGACAACATCCATTTTTCCTAGATTCATACTAATTACATTTTATGTTCTCATTAATGAATGTTTTCAGCTGTTTCTTCCCATTTTGAGTTGTGCCATATCAGCAAATGGAGGTACCAAACCTTTACATCTATCCGCATAATTAAGGTCATCTCCACTCTGAGGAGGCTTGTCTTCCCCAGTCGTATTTTGTGTGCCTTCTGACGTGAGGGGCCCTCTTCTGGTAGTATATCGGACAATGTTTCAGGGCTATTCAAAAAGTTTTCCAGTAATATATCACACAGTGTTTCACTGACATTCATCAGGTTTCACTGGCCAATTCTTTGAGGAGTAAATGACCCCTTCCTTCTTCCAAGTCTGTCTTAGTCTGGAAGTGCTCCTGAAATCTGTCTACTCTGGGTGACCCTGATGGTATTTGAAATACCCATCGCATAGCCTTCAGCCTCACAGCAACACAAAAGCTAACACAGTATGAAAAACAGTCAGACAAGTGTTGGACATGCACGTGAGGCTACTGAAAAGATCATGGCTTGGACGAGTTGTCCCTAAGTCCTAAGATGACATCTTTGCTTTTAAATACCTGAAAGAGTTCTTTTCCAGTTGATTTTCATTTGATGCCTTGACTGGTGTTTCCACAGGTATTGATTATGAATTCAAGAAAAATGAAATCTTTGACAACTTCTATATTTTGTCCATTTATCATGATGTTACTTACTTATCTTCTTTTGAAGATTTCTTTTTTTTCTTCTGTTGAGGTATAATCCATACTGAAGACTGTGTGTAGTGTCTGATCTTCATCACTTTAAGTTTTCTTCTTTTACAGCAAGTAAGGTTGTATCATACACATACTCCTGGTTGTTAATGAGTCTTCCTCTGATCCTGATATCATGTTCTTCTTTTATTCCAGGTTTTTTTTTATTATTTTCTCAAAATGCAGATCGAATAATTATGATAAAAAGAAGCAACCCTGATGTACACTTTTCTTGATTTTAAACCAATAAGATATATTAGTTTAATATATTTTCAAATAATGTGTTTAGAGAATGTATATAAAGATACAATGTATGTAGAGAATCCTGAAAACATATAATTAATTGATCATGGAATCCTCCAAAAGTTAAAGGATCATGTAGTGTATGTGCTGAGTCAAACAGTGCTATAAGATAGCATTTAATGTGTGCAGCTAATGAATATTTCCATGAATATTTGGTAATTACTCAAGAAGTACAGATTAATGTTAGTTAGGATAATTATAAACAGTTGTGTTTAAGACAATGAGAAAAACAATCAAATGACATTAATAATAATAATCTTATAACAGGTTAACAGCACATAACTATTTTGATCATGTCTATTAAAAATATTCCTTTCTTTTTCTATGGATGACTAATTTCCTCAGAGATCAATATGTACTGTACATTTTTTTTAGGTGTTGTTCTTATTTCTCTGAAGATTTGTTAAGTTAAAATAGTTTACAAAGAGAGGATAAATATTTCTTATTATGGAAAATTTAGGACTTAGGAAAACAAGTGCTCACTAAAATACTCTGATTCATAATATACATAAAGGAATGCTGAAATGTACTTATAATTCATTATAAGTTTACATGGTCATTTTTCAAATTACCAGTGAATCTCAATAACATAAAGTACATATTTTAACAACTAGGTAAAGTTCTTTATGCCAGGTCACCTGTATATTTTTATTACCATATCAAATGCAGAACAAATATTGAAATCAAGACATTTTAGAATAGAGTTACACAGAACATATTTCAAAATAACAGGTATAGATATAACCATGGGAGCTGTGGTGGCATAGTGCCTAAGGCATTTGACTGCTTACTAGAAGGCTGGTGGTTCAAACCCACCAGCCACTCCTTGAAGGAAGCTTGGACAATCTACTTCATAGAGACACCACCTTAGAAAGCCAAGGAGGGGTCACAGTGAGTAAAACAGATTTGACAGCAGTGAGCTCTTCTTTTATTTTTAATCATCAGATTGACTCCATGACTGCCAATAACAACACCACCCATCTTCCTTTAGAGAGAAACCTACTTAAATCAACATTCCTGAATAGGTAGACTTTTTGGCAATGGTTTTTTCAAGAAATAATTGTTAGGAGATGTTGCTTACCATTTAGTACGTTTATTTTTCTAAATCTTACATTATAACCATGCTAATAATATATGTTGTTGTTGTTGTTATGTGCCGTTGAGTCAGACTATGGAAGTAGATTGCCCCATCTTCCTTCTGAGGAGTGGCTGGTGGGTTTGAACTGCCAGCCTTCTTGTTAGCAATCAGGTGCCTTAGCCACTATGCTACCAGAGCATACAAAATCTAATCTATCTATTTGCACATGTATACAGATATTATCTCGGAAGGAAGGTTGGCCAATCCTACTTCCATAGTGGTACTGCCTCGGAAACCCAAGGAGGGGTCGCTGTGAGTCGGGGCCGACTCCACGGCAAATAACAACAACAATAACAATAGATATTATACACATAACAATATTTTAGAAATATTTTTTTCTTAACATATAATATTTCAAAAGTTGTAGACAAGTATTCATCACTTTTTCTACATTATATATTTGTTTTGTGATGATGTATTAGAATCAATTAGTATGACAACAATTGTTATTTAAATAAAATTTCAGGACTTATTTGTTGTACTACAATCTTATTGGATGGCAGAAATAAAATTAAACAGGTCAATAATTGTGAGGCGGCATGTAAAATATCCTTATTTTAATGAAAAAAGAAAAACCTTTTCAAGAGTATGTCTTCAAATGATAATGTGTTATGTGCTGTCGAGTTGGACCCAACTCATAGCAACCCCAACTTGGGTTTCCAAGGCGGTATCACGACGGAAGTTGATTGTCAAACCTTCCTTCCGAGGAGGGGCTGGTAGGTTTGAACAGCCAGCCTTCTGGTTAGCATTCATGTGCCTTAGGCACTGTGCTACCAGAGCTCCTGATAATAGTGTGCATCTAATTTGTAAGTAGGTCTAAAATCAGGATTTTAAAAACTGTAGACCTTACTCTTTCAGTATAGTTTTTGGATTCATTTCATATCCATTTTCTTTTTTTCTATTTTTCCCTGCCAAAAATAGTGAAAAGGCACCGAGCCTAAAGAGATCCTAAGAAAACCAAGAATCGGTTTGATGAATTGTCAAAGGTGACATCGATAAACTAATCAGTGGCTGTACTACATCTTACCATTTCAGCTTCCTCCTTTACCCCAGGCTTCAGACATTCTCTTTTTAAGATGAATTTAGCGTTCTCTAGGCTCAAATATATATTAGCCTTGTTTTCAACTGAAAAATGAAAATAAATACAATTACATTAAATTAATCAAATAATCAACTTAATTTCATTCATTAAGCAGTTAATATGGTATTCCTTCTAAAATAAAACAATACATTAACAAAAAATAAACCCTAACATTGACAAGTGAAATGCAAATTTCCAAGGACACTTGTCTTCAAATAGGGATAACACAGTACACTGAAATTTCCTAAAGACAAAGTGCACTAATAGTTTTGAAGAAATTGGATTCTACATAGTCTACTTCTACATTTATTGTGTCCATATTTACTGTGTACTCCTTTTTTATTTCCTCTTTTGCTAAATGGCCCCTACCACCAATAAAACAAGGCATTCCCCTTACCTGATAGGAATCCTATTGTGGTATATTGCTCCATGTATATATACTTCTACTGAACCGAAAAATGGAGCAACAGGTACTATTATTTCCAATAAAGAATCATTTTATGATGGTTCAAACCACAACACATCATTTTAAGGCTTCCGTTCTTTCTCTATATACACACAATTTTTTTTTTTCTTGTTGGTTTATTGTTAAATTCAATACTCTACAGAATATTGGGCAATGGGAGACTTTAATCTTTCATTTCCTAAATATTACCAAGTGATATATTGCCCTTATGAAAGAGTGTTTTGTGAGTAAAGCAAAGAAGGAATTCAGAAGAAACATTAACGGCTATTCCACAAATTTAAATGTAAGTTATTTTTCTTATTCTCTTCTCAGGTATAATCCTACTGAAAATGAAAGTACCTTCAAACAACAAAATCAATTCAGGTTAGTGACTGAAGCATTTAAATATAAGTGAATGTTTTCAAAACTGTCACATATTTTTTATATGTGTACTATATAATTTTTAAAATTATTATTTACTAATGTACTTATAAGCTATCTAACCAATCAAATAATATTTATTCTAATTACATTCTGTTCTCATTTTATTTCATCTTTAAATGTTTAATATATTATAACTTCTATAAGGAAATCATAAAAGTAAATGCTAGATTAAATTCCAGTGGCTAATACTATTAATTTAAAAATAAGATAGACTTTCATCTTTCATTAACTTTATGAAAAGAAGTAGCTCATGATGTGTAATGAAATTAATGGAGTTATAACTGAATATTTACATGCAATTCTTAAATATTTCGAAAGCAGAGTATCAGCATGCAAAACACCACATTTACTGAAACAAGAGCATGTCTTCTGTTCTAATGCTTCCTTCATAAAAAAAAAAAAAATAAATAAGATGTTAGCTTTTTATTTTTTTGCAATTTTGAAAATTAAGTAGTGAGCAATAGTGTATAGATTTAATAATTTTTATAAAACATGTTACCATGTTAGATATATTTTGACTGCTTTTAGTAAACAACATTATAAATAGAGTTTGGAAATTATTTTTCATGGTGTGCTATAATATTTCCTCCATGTATATAAACAGCATTATCTACTTCAGGAATGAATTCCCTCTTTGTCTGGCAGAAAGTAAATCAGATTTGGCTGCTTGATGTAAGAATGAGTATTGATTTAATTTTTTAATTAGGCAACATGGTTATGATATACATTAAATACACAGGTTGAGGTGATTATAATGTCCAATGTTTTGGCATAAAAATATATAAAATCCAAGGAAAATAAAAATAACTTATCCAGAAATATAGTGATGGCATTGACATAGTTTGATGGTTAGTGTTATGTGTCAACTTGGATAGTATTATGTAAGTACCTCCATTTTGTGATCTGATATTTTTATCCTCTATTTTGTGTTATTATACAACTACACTCCAAATTTTTTTTTTGTGCTGTAAATCCTAACTCTATATGGTAATGCAACAGATTTAGGGTAGGGAATATCTTGAGTTGCACTCATACAAGACTCACACCTTTACTCATGTCTCACTCTTACTCAAATCACCACCCTTCCTCAAATCACCATCCCTATCTGATGCAAGGGAAATTTTCTGGAGAATGTAGCAGCATCCAACATACATTGGATGCTCTAGTAAAGCTCTCTCTCCCTCTGGATCCTTCATCTGGCTCATCATCTTCTGACCGCCATTTCTTAGGATTTAGGACTAAGCCTATTGTTTGATCTAACAATTCTAGGACTTGCCACCTCTGCAGTCTTGTTCACCAGTAACCTGTCATCTGGCCGGCCAATTTTGAGATGGATTTGCCAGGTCTCATAGCCCTATGAGCCAACAGCCTATCACCTAGACCTACTGATTGTGACTTCATCAGCCCCTGCAACCACATGAGTCAGGATAAGTCTCTAACCTGATCCCTTACCCACAGATTTTGGACTTTCCAGCTTCAACAACCATGTAAGCCAATTTCTTCCGATAATTTTTTTGTTTTTTGAACTTTACTATTAGTGCTGGGGTGAGGTGATATCTCGTTGTTTTGATTTGCACCTTTCCGTTGGAAAATGAGCATGAGCATATCTTTATGTGTTTGTTAGCTGCCTGTTTCTTTGATATATCACCAAAAATTACTTTTGATGATATGTCACTATTTTAAATTCAAATTATAATCTTTGATCTGCTTATAGAATTCAGTTATTTTTTAAATCCCAAAGTCCTGACAAAAATGAAAATCAATAATAGAATTGAATAACTATCCTATTTCATTTTAACAATAAACATTATTCACCAATGCATTAAAACAAATGGTCTCCTTAATCTTACTAAGAGTTTTAATTTGGTTAAAACAATTTGGTTTGAACTCATAGCCACCCCTCCTTGCATTTCTGAGGAGGTATCTACACAGAAGTAGATTGCCCAATCGCTCTTCTGAGGAGTGACTAGTGGGCTTGAACTGTCAGCCTTCTGATTAGCAGTCAAATGCCTTAGGCACTATGTCGTAAGAGTTCCTGTGGACATAATGCTAAATTATTATCAATATTTGTAGTATATTTTTAATTTAATTATTTAAGAAAGTGATAATTTAATCCAGATTATTTATTTTTTATTACTAATAGCTTTGTATGTAATAATTTATTTTAATGTTAATATATATGCCTAGTTTTATTGCAAAACTGTATTATCATTAGTAAAAAGTCTTCTTAACACAAAATTTATTCAATTAGAAAAAGAAATCTATTTCAACAGTGAAATAGAACTATAATAAGAACAGGGCTATTATAAGTTTGGTTTCTAAATTAATATGGATTCACTTATTAATTTGAGAGTGCTTTAGGAAAGTTGACTTCATTTTTCTTGTCCTTTGGTACCGGGAAGAATATTATATAGATAGAAACCAACGAGGATTGCTCTGGTCTGAACTCAGATCACATAGGACTTTAATCTTTGAACAAATGAAGGAGCGGCACCAGTAGGATGTCCTGATCCAACATCAAAGTGGTAAACCCTATTGTCGATACGGACTCTAAAATAGGATTGCACTGTTAACCCTAGGGAAACTTTTTTTCTCCATCAAGTAGATGGTTCAATTAATGATATGGGGATTTAGGCTGGTTAGGTCTGGATACAATCATTCAGAAGATTTTTTTTTTTTTTTTTTTTACTCTGAGGTCACTCCAACCAAAATTGTTAGCTCATGAAATGAGGGTTAATACCATTAGGAGAGTGAAGTAGTTATTTAGCTAATTAATTTAAGTTCCAATACGGTCTTATATAATCATTCTTGCCTCTTCATGGGAAGGTCAATTTCACTGATGAAAAGCAAGAGACAGTTAGACCCTCGTGGGGCCATTCATAAAAGTCGTTATTTAGAGAACAAATGATTATGCTACTGTGCACTGTCAGAGTACCGTGGCAGTTTCACATGCGTCACTGGGCAGGCAGTGTCCCTAATACTAAGGATGCTAGAGGTGGTGTTTTTGGTAAACAGGTGGGATTGATGTTTGCTGAGTTTGTTATACTCTTTTTACAAATCTTTTCTGAAATGCATTCCTGTGTTGGGTTACAAGGGAATTTATAAGTAGTTCATTAATGGGTTTATTTATATTTATTGTTAACTGTCAGTGGGCATCCTATCTGACATACGTTTTTGCATGGAGAAAAAATTCTTGTTACTTATATTAACATTATTTCTTTTATAAATCTATAGATCAGTCCTATAGTTTTTAAGGAGCTGGTTGATGTTTTGGGGATTTAAAGCAATTAAATGTTGAACTTTAAAACTTTCTCAGCTGATGGCTGCTTTTAGCTCTGGTGGCCTAGTGCCTAAGGCATTTGACTGCTAACCAGAAGGCTGGTGGTTTAAACCCATCAGCACTCCTCGGAAGGCAGGTTGGGCTATCTACTCCAGTAGTGATTCTGCAGTGATACTGCTTCGGAAACCCAAGGAAGAGTCACTATGAATCGGGTCCAACTCCAGAGCAGTGAGTTTTTTTTTTTTTTTTTTTTTTGAGTAAAAAAGTTTCTTACTCTCTAATGAAGGTTGAACCCTTTATCAAAAGAGCTGTACCTCTTTTGAATATAACTAAAATTTATGGCATGGATTAATGGGCCTATACTTTTTGTAAGTTTCAGGTTGAACTAAGTTTCTGTTTTGGATAACCAGCTATCACCAGGTTCCTTTGGCTCTTCGCCTCTATTTAGAGTTCTCCTCACTATTTTGCCACATAGATGAGTTGATCCTTTAAAATTGATTTTAAGTAGCTCGTCTGATTTCAAGGAGATTGACTAAAATTCATTTTGCCAAGTGATTCTAGTTAATGCATTATGCTAAATGTAAATGGTTAATTTTTGCTTGTTTTTTGTACTGTGAATTCATCTTTCATCATTCCCTTACAGTACTGTCACTATAGCTCCCAAGTAAAATTTCTATGTCCTATACTTTAGTGAGTATAAATGTTTTGGTCAATTATATTTGGATAAGTTGAGTTTAGGGTGGGGGGCTAATTTTAATTCAAAGTGGTTTTATGTGGAACTCTCCTGGGTGTAGGCCAGGCACTTTAAGTTAGGCTACGCTTTTGAGTTCTTCAACCACACTTTCCAGTGTGCTTACCTTGTTATGACTTGTCTCCTCTGGTATGTTTTTGGGCTGAAATAGTTTTAGGTGTTTTAGATATTTGGGAAGAGTGACAGGTGGTGTGTGTGCTTCATGGCCTGATTCAACTAAGCTCTCTATTCTCAGTTTAGTGCTAAATCCTCCTTTGGCCTTTGGTTTCATAAGGGCTTTTGTGAAAGTTTATGTTCTTAAAACAGAAAATGTAGACCATTTATTACTACCACATGGGCTACACCTTGACCTAACATTTTTATGATGATAATTAAGCTTACTATCATCCCTTGCAAGGGTTTGCTGAAGCTGGCGGTATATAGGCTGTATTTGCAAGTGGTGGTGAAGTATATCGGGGTTTATCAATCACATATCAGACTCTTCTAGATGGATGTAGAGCACACCACCAAGTCCTTTCAGTTTTAAGTGTTTGCTCATAGTTCTCTGGTGAATAATTTTGTTACAAAAATTTTGGTTTAGGGCTAAGCATAGTGGGGCATTTAATCACAGTTTGTACCTTAGCTTTCAAGAGTTCAGGGGAAGTAAAGATACCATTGTGGTTTATTTTAAACTAGTCAGGAGCTTTTTAAAGCTTCGGTTTAGGTTTAACTTTCTTTTTTTACCCTAATTATGCTTCATGCTGTATTACTATTAATTTGTGTTAATTGTGTGACCGTGGTGGCTGCCACAAACTTTACCAACACTAAAAATTAGCAAGGAATTTGGGAAATCTACTTCCATAGTGATACCGCCTCAGGAACCAAAGGAGGGGTAACAATGAGTTGGGTCGACTCCACGGCAATGACAGCCAGCCAGCAGCTTATATGGATGGGGGAGCATATGTAATGCACAATTATACATATGGATGTGATATGTACGTTTATGCATAAATAGTACTATGAATGGGGTACTACACATAAAGCATGAAATACATAAAAGTACAGGAAAAGATTTATTGAGAATATCAGCTTTGGGTATTAATGGTGGAGCAAGAAGCTCCTTTTCTGATTTATATTATCCTAGGGAAGGTGTTGTTGTTTTGTGCCATCGAGTCAGACCTGACTCATAGTGACCCCTCCTTGGGTTTTCAAGGCAGTATCACTACAGAAGTAGATTGCCCTGTCTTCCTTCCAAGGAGTAGCTGGTGGGTTTGAACCACCAACCTTCTGGTAAGCAGTCAAGTGATACTGCCTCAGAAACCCAAGGAGGTGTTGCTATGAGTCGGGTCTGACTTGATGGCACATAACAACAGGGAAGTTGACTTCCAGTTATGGTTTACAAGACCATAGTAATAGCTATACTACAAGGACTCTTCATTTAAGTATTTATTTTCAATTAGACCAGAAAAGGGTATAAGGACTAAAATAATGGTGAAGTATAGGATGGAAGTCAGTTGGCCAATAATAATAAAAGGGTATTCTGTGGGTTGGCCACTAATTCATGTAAATGTAAGTAGGTCAGCTACTAGAATTCAAAATAGACATTGGCTTAGTGAAACGTTGTGCTTTGTTGTCTTGATGTGTGGAGAAGAGGGAAGATAGCTAAAATAAGGATAGAGCATACAAGGGCTAGGACTCCTCCTAGTTTGTTAAGGATGGATTGTAGAATGACAAGGCAAATAGAAAATATCATTGAGGTTTGGACATGAGGATGAGTGCTTAGGGGTCAGCAGGGGTGTAGTTAGGATCATCTAATATATCAGTGGGAAATAGGACTAGCAGAAGCAAAAGAAGCATTAGGAGAAAGATTCCTAGGAAATCTTAAATGGTATAGTAGGATGGAATGGGGTTTTTCCTGAGTCATTGATAAGTCGTGATGGGTTGTTTGAACCTGTTTCCTGAAGGAAAAGTAGATGAACTATCACTCACTCACTGCTGTGGAGTCAGATCCCACTTATAGCGACCCCTCCTTGGGTTTCTAATGGGTATCTCTAGGGAAATAAATTTTCCAGTCTTCCTTCCCAGCAGTGGATTGTTGGTTTGAACCACTAGCCTCCTGGTTAGCAGTCAAATGTCTTAGCACTAGGCCACCAGAGCTCTGAACTATCGCTAGGGCTGCAATAATGAAGGGAAAGATAAAGTGGAAAGCAAAGAATTGGGTTAGGATGGCTTTGTTAACTGAGAAGCCTCCTCAGATTCATTGAACTAGGTGTGTTCCACTGCATGGGATGGCAGATAGGAGATTTGTGATAATCATAGCACCTCAAAATGATATTTTGCGTCATAGCAGTAAGTAGACTGTGAAAGTAGTAGTCATTGCGGTAAATAGGGGAATAATTCAAACGTTTCAAGTTTAAGAGTGGAGGTACCATCTGTAGTAGATACAATGTCCAATATGGATAAATGAACAGATGAATATATTGATGCTTCATTTGCATGAAGATAGGTAATTCAACCATCGTTGACATTTCCATGAATGTGAGTTAGGGATGAAAATGTGGTTAGAGTATCTTATGTATAGTGTAAGTTCAAGAAACAAAAAGGAATGTATGAAATTTTTGTTGTTAGGTGCCGTCTAGTCACTTCTGACTCATAGCGACCCCATGCACAGCAGAATGAAACACTGCCCAATCCCATGCCAGCACCATGATCCCTGCTATACTTGAGCCCATAGTGGCAGCCACCATGTCAGTCCATTTCATTGAAGGCCTTCCCCTCTTTCATTGACCCTCCACTTTACCAAGCATGACATCCTTCTCCAGGGAATGATCCCCTCTGAAAACATGACCCTTTAAAGTAGGTAAGACGAACTCTGGCCATCCTTTCTTCCAAGGAGTGTCTCGGCTGCACTTCCTTCAGGACAGATCTGTCACTTCTTTTAGCAGTCCATGGTACCTTTAGCATTCTTTACCAGCACCACAACTCAAAAGCATCCACTCTTCTTCAGTCTTCCTTATTCACTGCCCAGATCTCTCATGTATACAAGGCAATTGGAAATACCATGGGCTGTGTCAGGCACACCTTAGTCCTCAAGGAGACATCCTTGATCCTCAGCACTTGAAAGAATTCCTTCACACCAGACCTGCCAATTGCTACATGTCATCTAATGTCCTGATTGCTGCTTCCATTGGCATTGATTTTAGAACCAAGCAATGAGAATTTTTTTGACAACCTCAATCTTTTCTCCATTTATTGTGATGCTGCTTATTGGTCCAGTTATGAGGATTTTGTCTTCTTTATATTGAGATGTAATCCATACTGCAAACTGTGTTCCTCAATCTTCATCAGTAAGTGCTTCAAGTCATTCTCACCTTCAGTAAGAAAAGTTGTATCATCAGCGTATCTCAGGTTCTTAATGATTCTTCCTCTAATCCTGATGCCATGTTTTTCTTCATATAGTCCAGCTTCTTGGATTATTTTTTCAGCATATACCTTGAATAATTATGGGGAAATGATACAACCCTGATGCATTCCCTTCCTAATTTTAAACCATGCAGTGTCCCCTTGTTCCGTTCGAATGCCAGCCTACTGATCAAGGTACAGGTTCCTCATGAGTACAACCAAGTGCTCAGGAATTCCCATTCTTCTCAATGTTATCCAAAATTTGTCAAAGATCCACACAATCAAATACCTTTGCATAGTCAATAAAGCACAAATAAACATCTTTCTGGTATACTTTGCCTTGAACCAATATCCATCTGACAGCAGCTATGATATCCCTTGTTCCATATCTTCTCAATCCAGCTTGCACCTCTGGAAGTTCTCTATCAATATACTGCTGCAACCATTTTTGAATTATTTTCAGTAAGATCTTGCTTGTATGCGATATTAATGATATTCGATAATTTTCAATTATATATAAAAGAATTACCTATTATTAAATACAGAAGTCTTGATTCAGTAGGTAAAGCACTCAGCTGCTAACTCAAAGGTGTGTGGTTCAAACCCACCAGCTGCTCTGTGGGAGCAAGATGTGGCAGTCTGTTTTCATAAAGAAGCATAGCCTTGAAAACCCTTCGGGGCAGGTATACTTTATCCAATAGAGTCACTATGGTTTGAAATCTACTAGATGGGCACAAGTTCAATGGGTATTGTTAAAGAAATATACATCTTCATGTATTTTCTAATGAATAACACTGTATGTCAAAATTCTATGGTAAAATAATTTACCAGTATATGTCAGCACTGGACTGAGAGCAAAGTCATTCAAAAACTAAAACAAAATACATGTTCACATTGTACTGGAAGGTAGAGTAAATTTTTACAAGATATAATAGATATAAATAAAAATATATCAATGAAGGAATAATACTACCACAAATTATTATAGCAATATTTTTACTGCAGTTAACTCTTTCCTTTACATTTATTGTGGTCATATGCAGTGTTTTATTTGTACACTGTATTGTGGAATGATGACTATAATAGGTAGTATTGAACAACTTTCACACGGACTAAAATTTTTTAACTTGTTGAGAAATATTTGTTTTGGTGTTTGATGATGCATTTGTATATCATTCTAAGTGTTGTTGACATATTTACTGAACAGATATTTATGTAAAGAATATGATGCATTAACTATTTAATGTAATAATGAATTTTATGTTTGATAAAGTTATATTATTTCATGTAGGATATTCTCTCTGGTGTGAAATTCTGTATCACTTTTTCAGAAGAAAATACTTGTCATCTGTATTCTCTCTTCTCTCCTTCTCCTGGCTTGGGAAGTGTACATCCTGGTCATGAAACAATTTTAATTGTGTAAAAAATAACCTCACCCTAGAGGATAAACAGAAGCAGCAAGTTAGAAATAATTTGGATGCAAATAACCTTATGGAATAGAACTATCACTAAGAAATAAATATATCTTATTTATTGCTTGAATCATTACATATTTGGTCTCTTCATTGGAATAACATAGCTCATGACAGATGCTTTTCAACTTACTGATGTATGGTGACAAACAAATCTGTTATCAATTGGGGCATTAAGGAAATTTCAATTTAGATGGAGAGAAAACAAGGTCACGTTAATTAACGTGAGATAATGTCATAGTAGGAAAGCCCATGATTGTTCGATGTTAAAATTAACTTCATGCAACAGAAGAATCATATATTATTTTATTTTTGAAAATATTCTTGGTGAAAAAGTAGTGAAGGTGGATGGTATATTTATAAAATTTTTAGGAATGAAGTTACAAAACATTTTTTCAAGAGATATAACTTTTATCATCACTATTTTACTGAGAAATTCTATGTCATCAAAGCCCCATCATTTTATTATATATGATACTAATAAAACATCATGATGAACGTGATGATGTATATGTGAGTCATAATATATCATCACAATGATATCTCTGAAATGATTTATCAGGATAGTACATCACTACAGTGACATTGCATTGATGTTGAAGTACCAGTAATAATGCATCCCTCATACCTAAAATCCTTATTTTAATAATAAATGTTTTCTTTTCTATGAATTTTGTTTTGAGAAATTAATTGTTATAGCATGTCAGCCTAGTAAAAAAGAATGCTTAGTAAAATTGAAATACTGAATCTGTCTATTTACAACCATGGAAAGGTTAAAATTTATACACCTGAAGATGTAAGGGCAGAAATCACATGAACTGTATTATTTCTATTTTCTGGGAATACTTTAACAATTACCATAATTTAATTAAATATAAATATTTAAAATGTTGGTCAAGACATCCAATATTATTCTTTGTCCCCTTATGTAATAGATTGAACTTATATTAGCTCATAATGATGATGTGAAAAGCTATATGTTCAAATTGGTCTTAGAATACCACAGTAAACTTAAAAATTATTATCAAAATACAGATGTGTGAAATGGAATTATTTTCTGAGAGGTTAAAAACGAACAAACAAAACAAATGAAGTAAAAAAAAAATGATAAATTATATTATTAGTTAATTTAGGAAAGACTGAACCCTCACTCTGAGCCCCCAGAGACCTTAGGTTATGTTGACAGTTAACATAACAGCTCAACTACTAAGTGAAGCTTTTGAGTTTCACATCAACCCAGAGCATATAAGAACAGTTCAATCACATTCTCTTGACTCCCTTTCAGGTCATATATTTCCTCATAAGGGAATTTCCTTCAACCAGTTGACAGAAAAGTATGTGAGTGTCAGCTGAAAATTTACTTGCTGTACTGCAGCTCCATTTATGAGTGAGTCTGAATGACAGTGGTGAGGGGAATTGTCCAATTTAGGTACAGCTCCTCATCATCATCTTTATTTGTAAAAGAAAA
>NW_006922232.1:835498-839435 GCF_000298275.1 Orycteropus afer afer | reverse complement strand
ATACATACATATATCCTATTAGGGATAAACTTGGACTTGTGGTATGTACTTTGACTTATCGTACTAGGTCCTGAAAAGAGAAAACTCAGGGTCAAATGTGGAAGGCTTGATAAAGAACATACTGCATTGAACACACATCAATGCTTACTAAAGAGCACTGACTAAAAAGAAACATGAAAAAAGCAACATACAAATTGATTCAGCTAGTAGATGTCAGCCAGGCTCTGCTATCAATGTTTCCATATAGAGAATATTAATAGAGTAGGTAATGTGTCAAAAATTGAACCTAAGATTAGGCCAAACAGTAAGAGCCCCCACTCACCAAGTCTCATCTCATTCCTGTTTTTGCTGAGGGTCCAAGCTTCTATCACCAACGATCAACACTGAGACCCAAATATTATGTGATATCTTGAGGAAAATACAAGCCATTCAATCACAAGTACATCTTGGAAAGAACAATGCTTTGCTCTACACATGATCTTAGACAAAAGACCTAGAAGCAAAGACAATGCTTCATTCTGATTAAAAATGATGTATGTTTCAGGGATGCTTTCACACAGAGTCAGATTAAAGAACCACAATGAACATAAAGCTACAAATATCACCTGGGCACTTAGGTGATATTTGTTTCACTTCCTCATGCTCACAGACCAGCAGTCACAGAAAGGATTATCATATGGATAACAGATGCTGCTCAAAATGAAGAGGTGGGACCACCACTACATAATGCAGGTGGGAGAAATATATTTGGTACTCATATGATGTAATTACGTAGTTCTTAGCACCTCCATGACCAATTTGAACTTTCCCACCCTTGATTCGATTGACAAGGAGTCAACCAAATCTGCAGGGATCCATGTGAGGAGAGGGAACCCAGGCATGCCCAAAGCAGCAGGGCAGGAGAGTGGGAGAAAGGAGAGGAAAAAGCCAAGGGATTAGGAAAGTAAAGGAGACTGCTGCAGAGATCAAGGTGAGGAGAGGGATCCCAGGCCATGCCCCAAAGTGGCAGGGCTGGAGAGTGGGAGAAAGGAGAGGAAAAGGCCCAGGGACTGGGAAAGCTGAGGAGTCAGCCATCGGGATCTAGGTGAAGAGAGGGAACCCAGGCACGCCCAAAGCAGCAGGGTGGGAGAGCAGGAGAAAGGAGAGGAAAAGGCTCAGGGACCGGGACAGAGAAAGAGTCAGCTGCAGGGATCCAAGTGAGGAGAGGGAACCCAAGACATGCCCCAAAGTGGCAGGGCAGGAGAACGGGAGAGAGGAGAGGAATAGGCCCAGGGACTGGGACAGAGTGAGGAGTCAGCCGCAGGGATCCAAGTAAGGGTAGAAGGAGATGTTTCCAAGAGGGAGACAAACTTGTCTGTCAATTTATCCACCATAGTGACATGCTGATGTGAGTCTTGAGGCTGAATCAATGGTGTTTCAAAACCAGCAGGGTGCACCTGGTGCACAAGTATCAGACCAACTTACAGACTGAGATATACCAGGAAGAAGGAAGAGGCTGTCCACTTCTCAAAGAATTTGTCAGGGAAAACTTTATGAATAGCAAAGAAACACTGTCTGATACATTACTGCACAACTTTATGATAGCTGGATAGGTTAGAAGGCTCTCAAAACAGCACTGGGAAAGAGCTGCATCATCAGAGTAAACCTAGCCTTACTTATATGGATAATGTAAAGCTTTCAAGATCTCCATTTGTTGATGTGGCACCACTCAAATTGAAGAGAAACAGCTGCAGACATCCATTAATCATCAGAATATGGAATGTACAGAGTATGAATCTAGGAAAAATGGAAGTCGCAAAAATGAAATGGAACATGTAAAGATTGATATCATTGGCATTAGTGAGCTGAAATGATCTGGTTTGGGCCATTTTGAATCAGACAACCACGTGATCTACTATGCCGGAAATGACAGTTTGAAGAGGAATGGCGTGGCTTTCACCATCACAAAGGAAGTTTCAAGATCTTTCCTGAAGTACAGTGCTGTCAGGGATAGGATAATATCCATACACCTGCAAGGAAGACCCATTAATACAACTATTATTCAAATTTATGCACCAACCACCAAAGCCAAAGATAAGGAAATTGAAGATTTTTATCAACATCTGCAGTCTGAAAATTGACCAAACATGCAATCAGGATGAGTTAATTATCACTGGTGACTGGAATGCAAAAGTTGGAAACAAAGAAGAATCACCAGTAGTTGGCAATTGTAGTCTTGGTGACAAATTCCATGCTTGAACTCTCATGGTAGAATCTTGCAGGACCAATGACTTATTCATTGCAAACACCTATTTTCAACAACGCAAATGGTAGCTCTACACGTGGACTTCATTAGATGGAACACACAGGAATCAGATTGACTACATCTGTGGCAAGAGGTGGTAGAAAAGCGCAATATCTTTAGCCAAAACCAGGCCAGGAGCTGATTGTGGAACAGACCATCAATTGCTCATATGCAAGTTCATCTTGAAGTTAAAGAAAATTAAGTCCACAAGAGCCAAGTTATGATCTTGTATATATACCTCCTCAATTTAGAGATCATCTAAAGAATGGATTTAATGCATTGAACACCAATGACCAAAAACCAGAAGAATTGTGGGAGGATATCAATAACATTATCCATGAAGAAAGCAACAGATCACTAGAAAGATGAGAAAGGAAGAGAAGACCAAAATGGATGACAGAAGAGACTCTGAAACTTCCCCTTGAGTGGAGAGTAGCTAAAGCAAATGGAAGAAATGAAAAAATTAAAGATATGAACACATTTCAAAGAGCAGCTTGAGTGGACAAAGCCAATCACTATAATGAAATGTGCAAAGACTTGGAGTTAGAAAACCAAAAGGGAAGAACATGCTCAGCATTTCTCAAGCTGAAAGAATTGAAGACAAAATTTAAGCCTTGAGTTGCAATACTGACAGATTCTATGGGCACAATATTGAATGATGCAGGAAACATCAAAAGAAGATTGCAGAAATACACAGAGTCACTGTACCAAAAAGAACTGGTAGATCTTCATACATTTCAGGAGGTGGTATATGATCTAGTACCAATGGTATTGCAGGAGGAAGTTGAAGCTGCAATGAAGGAATTGGTGAAGAACAAGGCTCTGGGAATTGATGGAATATCCATTGAGATATTTCAACAAGTGGATGCCCCATTGGAAGTACTCACTCGATTATGCCAAGAGATATGGAAGACAGCTATCTGACCAACTGACTGGAAGAGATACTTATCTGTACCCATTCCAAAGGTGATCCCACAGATTGTGGAAATTATAGAACAAAATCAATATCGCACACAAGTAAGACCTTACTGAAGATAATTCAAACACGGTTGCAGCAGTATATTGATGGAGTACTTCCAGAGGTGCAAGCTGGATTCAGAAGAGGATGTGGAACAAGGGATATCATAGCTACTGTCAGATGGATTTTGGCTCAAGGCAAATAATACCAGAAAGATGTTTATTTGTGTTTTATTGACTATGCAAAGGCTTTTGATTGTGTGTATCATGACAAATTATAGATTACTTTGAGAAGAATGGGAATTCCTGAACACTTTATTGTACTCACGAGGAACCTGTACGTTGTCCAGGAAGCTGTCATTCTAACGGAACAAGGGAACACTACATGGTTTAAAATCAAGAAGGGAGTGTGTCAGGGTTGTATCATTTCCCCATACTTATTCAATCTTTATGCTGAGCAAAAAATCTAAGAACCTGGACTATATGAAGAAAAATATGGCATCAGGATTGGAGGAAGAATCATTAACAACTTGAGATACAGATGATACAACTTTGCTTGTTGAAAGTGAGGATGACTTAAGGCACTTACTGAGGAAGACTGAGGAACACAGTCTGCAATATGTATTACATCTCAATAGAAAGAAGACAAAAATCCTCACAAATGGACCAATAAGCAGCATCATGATAAATGGAGAA